>NC_085991.1:2404996-2547496 GCF_030014385.1 Trichomycterus rosablanca | reverse complement strand
GACCAGAAGTATGTGGACGCCTGACTTTGAGCTTGTTGGAAAGAGTTCCACAGGGTTTCGGAGTGTGCCTGTGGGAACTCGTTCCCATTCCTTAGTACAAAAAGAGCATTATTATGGCTGGGCACTGAAGTTCCTTGGTTTGCTTCATGTCTGTATAAAGCATGGTCATGCTGGAATGGGACGGTCCTTCCCTAAACTGTTGCTATAATATTATTGATTTATTACACCTGGCTAAAACACGCACACATTCAATCATTTGCTTTTGTAAGACGTGCTAGATATACACTGAACGACCAAAAGTATGTGGACACCTGACTTTGAGCCTGTTGTAAAGAGTTCCACAGGGTTTCGGAGTGTGTCTGTGGGAATTCTCACCCGTCCAGACAAAAGACTGGCCGGCTCACAAGCTCGCCGCACTGTGAAATAAACAGTGAAAGGAATTTCGAGGGTATTTTACGTCATGCACCCATCCCAAACGAGTGTTTTTGGGATGTCATGGCAACGCTCCGACGCTTGACCTCGTGAGTATGGACGCTCAGCTCAGGTCTGTTCGCTCTGACAGTTCGGGCGGATGGTTTTTCTCCGGGCGAGCCGGACCCCCGAGACGGCCGAGTGGTATTTTCGGAGACGGCTCTTATCAGACCCCGGCGCTGTCAGGATGCCGGAGGAGGGGCGGCGGGTACCGCGGGGGCCACAGAGGTCGGCAGATGACGAGCCAGACAGGTCTGTTAGCTCACGACGACTGCCAGAAGTATGTGGACGCGCTGCTGACACATGGCAACAATTTGGGTAAGGACTCAAAGTAAGCTCCGACCATTAAAGGGTGAAGAGGCAGCCTGACCTATGGAGTGTGGTTGTAGCTTCACATTTCTTAGAGGGATGAATCCGAACATCCACCGTGAGTCAGGCCTTCTCATCCATGTCACAAATGCCCTGTTGATCGAAATCCAAACAGTCAAGCAGACTATAAAGGGTTAAAAGGTAGCCTGACCTATGGAGTGTGGTTGTAGCTTCACATTTTTTGGGGGGGATGAATCCAAACATCCACCGTGAGTCAGGCCTTCTCATCCATACCAAAAATGCAGCCTGACCTATGGAGTGTGGTTGTAGCTTCACATTTCTTAGAGGGATGAATCCGAACATCCACCGTGAGTCAGGCCTTCTCATCCACGTCAAAAATGCAGCCTGACCTATGGAGTGTGGTTGTAGCTTCACATCTTCTTCAATTCTGTGCGATCGACCGTGCATTGAACGGGCCGTGATTCAATGTACGTACGTCGTCTTTGAAATGATCCTGTATCCGAAGGACAGACTCTACCATAAAGCTAGATCTCGCAAAGAGACACTATATCTGTTCCTAATGTGATATTCCGAAGCCAATTCCCCAGCTATTTTTAAAATGTTTACACGTGTGTGTGTGTTGAGACTTTTGGCAGCGTGGTGAGGTTTGCTGTGTAAACAGAACCTGTGAACAACAGCAGGTGCTGGCAGTAAAGCAGGAAACCGCGGGTGGGGAGGGGGGGGCGTCAGGGGGGGGCGTTTGTTTTTTCGTTTGTCCCTGTGCCGACGCCGACGGCGTGCCCCTCGGCTCCGAACCCTCTCGGGCAAAGACGAATAACGATGTACACAGTCCTGAACACGGACGTACGCCCTGAACCCTGAACCATATGAACCCTGAGCACCATCCTGAGGTCTGGACTCCACAGGACCCTTCAAGGGGCATCGTCGTGCCCCCTTGTGTTCTGCCATGCAGCTTTCAGAGGTGCTGCTTTCGTTAGGCAGAAATCCGTGTAAAAGAGAAGTGGGTCACCTTTTGATGGGGATCAACATTGGTGCAATAGTTTGGGGAAGGCCCTGCCCTGTTCCAACAGGAAACAAGTCAACTCCTTCGCACACTTTTGAGATGAATCAGAACATTCACTGTGAGTCAGGGCTTCTCACAGACATCAAAAATTCTCTTCTGAGCGGAGACTGTTATAACCACAAACAGAGGACCTAGTCGCAGCAGATTCGGCAGTAACAATTGAACTACTTACTTCTGAACAGGTGACTGAGGGAGGCTGATCTATAAGGGCAAAAGTATTGGGATGCCCAAAACAGGTGTAATAAATGAATCAGTTTAGGGAAGGCCCTCTCCTGTTGCTCTATAAGCACATGAAGAAAAGCCCCGCCTCCAGCTTTGGGATGAATCGGAACATCCACCGTGAGTCAGGCCTTCTCGCCCACATCAAAATTGCCCTTGAAATTATCGAAATGATTGAGCGGAGACTGTTAAAACCACACACAGGGACTTAGTTGCAGCAGATTCGGCGGTAGGAGGGGTGTCCATATACATTTGAACAGGTAACTGAAAAAGAAAAAGAAGACCTCCAGCTTTGGGATTCACTGATACTATAGTGCAAAACTATATGGACACCTGATAATCAGCATGGTGGAGGATCCATTCCAAAACTGTACACAGTGACAGGAAGTCTGTCCCTTCTTTTGCAGCTATAACAGGCCTTACTCCTCCGGAAGGGCTTTCCGGTAGCCCTAAACACGGACGTACGCCCTGAGACAGGAGGATGCCAGGCAGCGGCTCGGGACCCTGAGGGCCGTCCTGAGGTCTGGACTCCACCGGACTCTTCAAGGGGCGTCGTCGTGCCCCCTTCTGTTCTGGGCACCGAGGTGCCATGAAGCTTTCTGAGGTGTCACCTTAGGGTTCAATTTTAGTGCAATAGTTTGGGGAAGGCCCTACCCTGTTCCAGCATGACACAAGTCAACTCCTTCACACACTTTTGAGATGAATCAGAACATCCACTGTGAGTCAGGCCTTCTCATCCACGTCAAAAATTCCCTTTTGATAGAAATGATTGAGCGGAGACTGTTATACCCACACACAGGGACCTAGTCTCAGCAGATTCGGCAGTAGGAGGGGTGTCCATATACTTTTGAACAGGTGACTGAGGAAGATGAAGAAGACCTCCAGCTTTGGGATGAATCGGAACAACATCAGTGCCCAGCCATAGTAATGCTGTCATCTTTCGGCTAAACGGGCACAAATTCCCACACAAAGGGCACAGACGGCGTATTCACTGATACTTTAGTGCAAAACTTTATGGACGCCTGACCATCAGCGTGGTGGAGGATCCATTCCAAAACCGAACAGTGACAGGAAGTCTGTCCCTTTGTTTGCAGCTATAACAGGCTCTACTCCTCCGGAAGGGCTTTCCGACATCTGTTTATGCCTGGGATGTAGGACAAGCACACAAAGGGCACAAATTCCCACAGACATACTTCTCAGAAGAGCTGAGAAGATCACATAGACGTCGCTCTATTTTAATAGCGTCAGACAGCTCACGGTCAGGCGTCCGAATACTTTTGACCACATAGTGTATAGCGGGTTAGCATAATAAAACGCTGAGGTATCTGATTAGCGAGCGGCCCGAGTCTCGGTGTTAAGTGGAGCGGAGTCGTGACAGCTGCCTCGGCGCGCGACCGCTCCCCCATGCTAATGACTGCGCTGGTTTTTCGCAGGCTCGTGGGACACCCCGCGCCCTCACGGCGTTACACATCCGCATCCGGCCTCACACGCGCGCTGCGGCTAGCACCGCACCGTTGTTTACAGTGTACGTGGACTTTAAAGACCTGGAGGAGTGGGGATCAGTCCACACCCCTGTGAGATGTTTGCTAGGGGACACGTGCGGAACCCAAAAAAGAGGACCTGAGGGAGGACGTTAGCCTGAAATGCTACATGTTACCGCTGTAAGATAAAAACAGCATAAGACAAAAGTATTGGGACACCATGTCTAATTTTTGAATTCATATGTTAGGCCCTTTCCAGTCCTTTAAGCTGGATTCGAACCAACGACCCGAGGACGACTCTACAGGCCTCGGTTCTACCGATTCAGCAATGGAAGGAGGCTGGTAGACCAATAGAGAGACAGACAGATTGACACAGACAGATCGACACAAACTGTAGGTAGATAGGTAGGAAGATAGACAGACAGAGAAACAGAGACAGGGATAGAAAAAACAGACAGACAGAAAAACACACAGACAGACATGCTAGCAGACAGACAGACAGATTGCAGGTGGGTGGACAGGCCAATACAAGGACAGACAGACAGTCAGAGAGACAGACAAATTGAAGGTAGGTAGGGGGATAGACCAGAAGGTAGATTGAAACACAAACCACAAAGAGACTGACAGACAGACATAAAGAGATAGAGACAGACAGACAGATACTTTGTATGTAGGTAAGAGGGTATGAAGGTAGTTGGATAGACCAATTAGTAGACAGACAAAGAGAAACTGTGAGACATACAGAAAAACAGACAGATAGACAGAAAGACAGAGAGACCAATTGGTAGACAGAATGTGGATAGACCAATAGACAGACAGACAAAAAGATAGACAGACAGAAAGACAGACTGTTGGTAGATGGATAGACCAATAGACAGAAAGACAGACAGAGGGACAGACAGACAGACAGACTGTAGGTAGGTGCATAGACCAATAGACAGAAAGACAGACAGAAAGACAGAGGGACAGACAGATGCTCATTTGATTTATTTTAGTCCCTCCAGACACGACAACAGAACATTCCTGGAGGCCTTTGTGTGCTGCTGACCGGCTTGACCAGTTTGACCAGCTTGACCACCAAGTCCTGACCAGCAGGACCAGCTTTTTTTTCTACTGTCCCAACTTTGTTGGAAGTGGCTTTGTTTATAGACCAATAGCTGAACCAACAGATGAGCTGTGAGAAATAGATAAGACTATATGACCAGAAGTATGTGGACGCCTGATTACGAGCATATTGCGCATCCCATTCAAAATTCATAGCCGTTAATACATAGTTTATATAGCTTTAATTATTTGATTATTTATGTATTTATGTATGTATTTATGTCTTTTATTTATTTTTTTATTTATTCTTTATTTGTTTATTTCTTTATTTCTTTATGTATTTATTTATTTATTATGTCTTTTATTTATTTATGTATTTAAGTATTTATTTATTTATGTCTTTTATTTATTTATTGTATTTATTTATTTGTTTATTCGTGTATTTATTTATGTATTTGTGTATGTATTTTATTTATGTATGTATTTATTTATGTATTTTATTTATTTATTTTATTTATTTATGTATTTATTTATTTATTTTATTTGTTTATTCATGTATTTATTTATGTATTTATGTATTTATTTATGTATTTTATGTATGTATGTATGTATGTATTTATTTATTTATTTGTTTATTTATTTATTTGTGTATTTATTTATGTATTTATTGATTAAAATCAGCTAAACTACAGCGTTAATGCAGCGTATTCTGTGTGGTTTGCATTGCTGTAATTATATAAGGCAGTCGAAGGAAATCTACTTATTTATACGGGCACAGAGAAGTCAGCTTCTATCATAAACACTAATAAAGAATTAGGAGGCTGTGCTGTAAAGTTAAATGGTGCTACAGAACTAAAGCACCAAACTGTTCATCTAAGTTGCTGTATGTATATTTTTGACTCGCTTTGGTCAAAAATATTGGGACACCGCTCTGCCACAACGATTGCCAACGAGAGTAATAAATGAATGATATAAAGTAGGGTATATGCTTTAGACTTTGCAGCAAAGGTTTAGGGAAGGTCCTCTCCTGTTCCAGCATGAGAGAGCTCTATTAAGACATGAAGAAAAGCTTCATCCTAAAAGTGCCAAATCATATTTCGCCACAATGACGTTCCAGAAAAATACGATCTGCAGATAAAGAACGTCGTTCGCCTCTCCGAGCAGCAGCTCGACGTGTAAAGCTCTCCATCAGGTCCTTTGTTCCTCCATCCCGTCCACCTACACATCTCCAGACTGCTGAGCGTGTTCTTTTATCGAACGCTCCTGCATTCAGCGCTCCTCCGCTCCCGCTTCAACTCCACAGCTTCCATCACACAGCTCAGCATCACGCGCTTCACATCGCCGAGGCCTCGGTTATCGGACCGCACCCCGAACGAGCCCCGAAGAGCTAAACGGGTGCTTTCTTCCTCCGGATCCTCCGGATCGTCCTTCTGAGAGCGGCGTCCCTCAGGGGTTGTTTGTTTGTCCGCTCTGTCAGTCTCAGGACCGGACAATACAGATGTGTGGGCAGATGCCATCTGGGGTCCGAGAAACAAAACAGCGAGTGCGTGGGCGCCGCACGGAGGCGATTCAATCAGCCGACCCCAGAATCCAGGAGGAGAATGAAAAATGATCCGAGCGTAATCAATCAAAAAAAGGTCTGACACAAATGGCCGTAGACGCCGGGCGCGAGGCGAATCCGCACCCCGCGCCCCACGCCCACGATCAATGCGGGCGCCGTGTGATTGGTGGAGCCCGAACCCGCCTCCTCTCGGCCTAATTGGGGCTTTATGGTTGCGCAGCGTCTCGTGCAAATTGAGAAAATAAAACGCCATTCTTCAGGCCGCTCGATCTGACAATCGATGGTCGGCGGCCATCTCCGAACGCCAGATGCTCCGCCCGGCTTCATTATGTCGCTCGAGATGGTTGCGGCGGAGCAACGCCGACGCCACAAAGCGCCACAGAGTCGGCCCTTGGAGACCGGAGCACAAACGTCACCTGCGCCTCAAGCTAATGCCATTAAACCAAAAAAAGATCCCAACGGGGCCCGAAGCAAGAACAATCGATTGGCTGCTCCAGCCCGGTCGCTGCCAGGAAGCACCCGCCGCGTTCGCACGCAAATAACACGCTAAAAGAAGTACGCGGAACGTTTCAACGATCAGAACACCTAGCGTAAAGCTACATTTGAAGGCTAAAATCATCATCATCTTTTTTTGCGTATCTGTTTCATAAGCGAGACCAGAAAGGGCGAGCAAACAAGACCAGACATCTCCGTCTCTCGCAGGTTCTTCCAGCTCCTCTGATGCACTTTGTAGTTCTACAATTACTGACTGTAGTCCATCTGTTTCTCTTCATGCTTTGTTAGCCCCCTTTCACCCTGTTCTTCAATGGTCAGGACCACCACAGGACCACCACAGAGCAGGTATTATTTAGGTGGTGGATCATTCTCAGCACTGCAGTGACACTGACATGGTGGTGGTGTGTTAGTGTGTGTTGTGCTGGTATGAGTGGATCAGACACAGCAGCGCTGCTGGACTTTTTAAACACCTCACTGTCCCTGCTGGACTGAGAATAGTCCGCCAACCAAAAATATCCAGCCACCAGCGCCCCGTGGGCAGCGTTCTGTGACCACTGATAAAGGTCTAGAAGATGACCGACTCAAACAGCAGCAATAGATGAGCGATCGTCTCTGACTTTACATCTACAAGGTGGACCGACTAGGTAGGAGTGTCTAATAGAGTGGACAGTGAGTGGACAAGGTATTTAAAAACTCCAGCACAACACACCACCACCATGTCAGTGTCACTGCAGTGCTGAGAATCATCCACCACCTAAATAATACCTGCTCTGTGGTGGTCCTGTGGTGGTCCTGTGGGGGTGCACGTCTTTGCACACAGACACGGGGAGAACATGCAAACTCCACACAGAAAGGACCATGTGGACTGTACCCATGTGCACAAAGCCAGATCCATAAGGTTTGATAGTTGACTTCAACCATTGGGGATGCATTAGAATGTTGATTGTGAGCCAGGCATTCACATCTACCTTCAGTGCATGATTGACCGAAGAGGCACAAATTCCCACAGACACACTCGTCTGTTTAGCCACAACTTTAATCCAAAGCGACTTACAGTACTGTGACAGTGTAAAGTCTAAGCAGCCTTGCTCAAGGGCCCAACAGTGGCAACTTGGCAGTGGTGGGGCTTGAACCAGCGACCTTTAGATTACTAGTCCAGTACCTTAACCACTAAGGCTATATTAATGTCCACTGTTTTTGGAATAGGATGTCCAACAAGCGGATGGTCAGGCGTCCACATACTTTTGCGCATGTGCACAGACCGGTACCGTTAGGACCTGTCACGTCAGCTCGAGTGGGCGTGACGCGGTGCGCGTTTGATCGCTGTACGTGAATGCGCGAGGCACCGGTGATCCGCGCGCATCTGCCGCTATTGATGGAATCCGCGCGCGCTGTGGGCGTCTCAAAGGCGCGTGATTGACGGGAGCCGCTGTGCACGAGCGTGGGCGATCAAACAAAGACTGCAGAGTTCCGGACGGACCCCCGAAAGTGCAACGCTCGTGCAATCGATGCGTTAAACGCGCACCCGGTTCGTGCACATATCACGATATATCATGATAACCGGTGCATAATCACACACACACTTGTGCTGCAGTCGGTGCGTGAAAATGCGCGCGCGAACAGTAGGCGGCGCACGTGCACTTCTCACGTGCTGTTTCATAATGCCGCAATCGCGTTTGCACGATTTTTTTTTTTGGAGCATTGGTCAGTCCGCTCACGAAAAAGGGTGCAAAACAGCCCTAATTATGTGGTTCAGGCTTTAAAGATAAATAATTTGCACATGATACTGTTTTTTGCACAGCTTGCACAGCTTAAATTGCACATAATGTCTCTAACTGCACCTTTTTATGCTCACCCCTTATATTCTATCCTTATTTGTTTATATTATTATATTTTAAATATATTTTTAGATCTTTAGATCTTATTCTTGCATTACAGTACTAATAATTATTTGTATTCTTTTCTGCACTACATTGTCGTGTCGTTGTGTGATGCTTGTGATCAATCAATCAATAATATAGACTGAAATCATGCATGAACTTCGGTTTGCACGGAGCTTCGACCACAACCCCACCAGAAGAATGGAAACTGTTATGGTCGCAAGGAAAGAGGACACATGTCACTGTCCGTGCTTTCGGAATGGGATATTCGGACATCTTATGGTCAGGTGTCCACATACTTTGGCCACATGGTGCATGCTTTCGCATTCTGGCATGTTTCTCATACAGAATTTCTGATGACTTCTCTGTGCCCATATAAACAGGGCACATGGAACACGCCTAGTCCACTTCATGCTTAGATGAAATTCATCTGAATTATGGCTGTTGTAGCCTAGTGGTTAAGGTACTGGACTAGTGATCAAAAGGTCGCTGGTTTAAGCCCCACCACTGCCAGGTTGCCACTGTTGGGCCCTTAAGAAAAAGGCCCTTAACCCAAAACTGCTTTGACAGTATACTGTCACAGTCCTGTAAACTGCTTCAGATAAAGCGTCTCCTTAATGCTGAAAATCTGAATGGCCACCAAAATAGGCATGTCATTCTGCTCAAACAGAAATTTCACTGCCCGCAATCAAGCGAGCTTTATATTTTTGTGATCTTCAAGGCAGCTTCAAAAGTATAAATCTGCGTAAATCAAAGTCCATGGACAGGTGCACCACACGCTATTCACAACATGGTCTCAGATTTATAAAAATGAAGTTAAGAGAAAAGCCAGCAGTCGTGTAAAAAAAAAACAGTGGCAGGATGATCCGAAAGCAGCAGGAACAACAGTTACACAGCGAGCGATAAGCATCAAACTACACGTCAATCATCTCCTGACAAATAAGCATTTAGACAAATATGAATGTTCAGATAAAACAGAACAAAAAATACACGTTTTCACATCTGAAGAAGGTTTGGAACCAACAGTGAAACATAGTGGAGGACGCCTATTGTCTTCAAACAGCATTGAGGCTTCGAATTCGAATTTTGGGGTATTAGGGGGTATGGCCCTCCTAATTAATACTTGAACCCCCCAAAAGAGGTAAAAACAACAATTCAAAGGGAGGAGGGGAGGGTATTTTGATAGCTATACTGTAACTTACCGATATATATATATACATATGAAGTTGACCCAAATTGTCTGATTGAGGCTGAACTTACATTTACAGTTTCAGCATTTAGCAGATGCTTTTACCCAAAGTGACTTACAATTATGACTGAACACGATTTTGAGCAATTGAGAGTTAAGGGCCTTGCTCAGGGACCCAACAGTGGCAACTTGGTGGTGGCAGGGCTTGAACCGGGAACCTTCTGATTATTAGTCCAGAACCTTAACCACTGAGCTATCACTGCCCTTCAACGAGAGCAAACATAAAGCCAAACTAACGAGTCTTGCTTCTTGTTTCTTTTTCTTTCTGACTAGAGACGCTTCGAAAACTATCACTAAGGGCAGTGATAGCTCAGTGGTTAAGGTACTGGACTAGTAATCAAAAGGTTGCCGGTTCAAGCCCCACCACCGCCAAGTTGCCACTGTTGGGCCCCTGAGCAAGGACCTTAACTCTCAAATGCTCAAAATTGTGTTCAGTCATAACTGTTAGTCGCTTTGGATAAAAGCGTCTGCTAAATGCCGTAAATGTATAAATGGTTTTAAAATTTCGAGTCCATCAGAGGGAACCTCGCAGCTCGGTGAATTGAAAATGATTTGCCAAGATGAACGGGCCAAACTTGAACCACAGTGCTGCAGAAATGCTCTTTTTCCTGCTCTGCTTTCCTCTCTGATTATTTTTTTAAGAAACGGCATTGAAAAGTGGTGGAATACTTTCCCCCCACGGTATCGTGTATCAGGGTTCTGCCATATCGTCCACCCCTACCAGGCCTTCAGCATTCAGTGCAGGTATCTCGCTCTGTGATTGGCTGCCTGTGGTTTGAAGGGCACCGCTCTGGCCCCGCCCCCTGTGGTTCTCGGAGCTCTCGGTGCGTTCCGTCCTCATTCAGCGTTCCAGCGGCTCAGGCGCGCACACACAGCGCAAATGGCAGCGTTCGTTTACACAGCCGCTTCGGCTCTCTTATTCTGGATTATAAACACAGCATCGGGGGCGCGGGTTTATCCTCCTAATGAAGGTAAGCACGAAGCCGCGGATTATTCCGGGATGGTTGGTCTGGTTTTGATTCGGAAGCGCTTCGGGTTCGGTTCGGGCTTTTCCGCGTCTTGTCGGTGATTTGCGCCGCGCAGATGGAACGCTGAGCTCAGATCCTGAAGTTTTTTTTTCCCCATCATGTTAAACTTACATACAGAGTGTTGGTGTCGCGTTTTGGATCTACCCCGACACTCCAGGATCGGTGCGAATGCTGGACGCATTTGGATGCTGAGGACGGTCTAGACTCTACATGCGCCATGCGCAAAGTTGTTACCTCCAAGCCGTGAACACAGAACTATTTTATTTTGCCCTCGTAGACCTTTAAAAATAAGAAGGATGCACTAGGGTGCATTTAACACGAGGGAATCTGTTTATCTAGTAGGCCAGAACGTCCAGGATAATTCAAATTCTGCTTTTACTTCGGTTAAAATATTCAAAAGCTGTAAATCTGGATGTAAAAGATCCTTATTTATTATAAAATCAGGCTAGTGCATCCAAAATTAGTAATACTTACATATATACAGGGTTATATAAAATAAATAATAAATAAAAACAGGACGACAGAGCAGCATTTCCTCTAATTATAGAAATACAATATTAAAATACTTAAACTAAATACTGAACAATGCGTGGATGCTTACGGACACCTCAGACACCCTTCAAACTTCATGTCGATTTTCCAGGCATAAATAAGTTAATTCTTGCAGGAAATTTGAATGCACAATGACTTTCTATTTGTTGCATTTTGCATAAAATGCTGCATGTGTTAAAACCGACAGGGAATTATCCTGTCCATGACGCACGCATTAGCATATAATAACTTAAAAGGTGTCCCAACTTTTCCTGAACTTTAGTTAAAGCTGTCTGCCCCTAATGGATCATAACCACATAAAAAGAAAATATTTTAAAAGGAATATCAGTACAGGCGCTGTTAGTTGGGATTCTGCACTAGTTGATTTAATGAAGAACTATTTTATCTCCATCTAGGAGTTCTCTAGAAAAAGAAGTACAGCTTTTATAGTTGTAGGAGATCTAAAAATGAAAAAGAAATACTGTACTGTACTAGCTACAGAAGATTTCTAGATATTACCAACAAAATCTGGACTTTGTGGAGCTGTTTTATCCAGGTCTGAAGGATCTTTAATGGAAGATAAGCTGGCAGCTTTATTCTTTATTCTTTATTATTTATAGGAATAGCACATTTATAACTATACTCTAATAATGAGAATAATAAAAAATACAAATACATGCAAAACACATTCAGTTTAACGTCTGTTTAAAATGAGACCGGTGTTTTCTGCACTGTATAGTTTTCTATTGGTTAATAAAATAATAATAATAATAATATAAGTATTATAATAGGTTGTGCAGCCTGAGTTCTGTCTGCCTACAGAATGCGGTTATATAGGCTACAATAAACAGGATCTAAAAATGGTCGTTCTGTTATAGTTTATGTTTAAATATAGGTAGTAATGTTTTATATAGGTAGGCCGAAGCATCCAAAATCTCCAGTGATAAAGTATATGGGAATATGAAGAGTTATCCTTGCAGATAACACTCTATAGTCTGTTCCTAGTCTGTTCTAGTGCTAGAATAAAAAATATAAAACGTTAAGTCAGCTGCACCGGTGCACAGGAGCAGCTACAGATTTATATAATACAGCTCGATGTGTATTTATTTATTTATATTAGATATAAAACTGTATATTAGTCTTATTTCAGTACAACACGGCTCATATACAGCGAAGCAGCTTTGTGTTGATGAATTGGATACCCCTGCTGTATGTGCATGTGGGAAAGTGTGTGTGTGTGTGTTTGTGTGTGTGTGTGTGTGTGTGTGGAAGCAACCTGGGATTTGCATGGATTCCTATGCAAAAGTGGCTCCTTCCGAAATACCTGAACCACAGTAAAATAGTAACAAAGCAGCGATTCCTCACGTGCATGCTGAGTATTTTGCTTGCTGTGCATGTTTAGTAAATGTTGTACTCATCGCTGCGCAGTTTGCGAGGATTTAATATCAACTAATGTTACACGAAAAGCATCATTAATAAAAGAAGCATGACGGACCTCTTTTTGTGTCTAATTTGACTTGTATTTGTTTAACGTTTGAATAGTTTCAATCACTTATTTTAAGCTCTCAATTACGTTCGTGACTAAACTAACATACAGGCTTGAATTTACAAGCCAAAACAAATTTTATACTATCTTGTAGTGAGCGTTTACGGGCCCTCTGGTGGCTTTTCAGCCCTAGGGAGCTGCTTCCATTGTTTATTAGGTAAAAATCCTTAATCGAAGGCTCCAACACTCCAGATATATATTTTTATTTGTTATGTATATCGTGCATTTTATCTTATGTTTGATTATTCAACGTTCCATCGAGCGTGTTTTATAGTCTGGGTTTCTTCTCTGGCGTCTGTTTGTGCAGTGACGTTACTGGACTCCAGGACGGTGCAGGGTGAACTGAAATGGGTCTCCAGTCCAACAGAAGGAGGGGTGAGTCAGTTAAACTGTTCCATACTGCTTCAACCCTCTTCGGTCCACTTCTCTTCTCTCGAACGAGAATTGAAAAATGCCATGGCTCTGTCCCAAATGGTTTTGGACTTCCTAAGCACGTCTGTCACGTCCATCAGGTATGAGATGATGGTTTACAGGCGTTATTTCGTGCCCTGTGTGTTGGATTGAAAGGCGTTTGGGACTCGGCCATTGCTGATACAACACAAGACAAAGTAAAGCTATAAAATATGCCTTGTTTCAACACTCGCTGTCCATTTTATCAGCTCCACTTACCATATAGAAGCACTTTGTAGTTCTACAATTACTGACTGTAGTCCATATGTTTCTCTATATACTTTTTTAACCTGCTTTCATGCTGTTCTTCAATGGTCAGGACCCCCACAGGACCACCACAGAGCAGGTATTATTTAGGTGGTGGATCATTCTCAGCACTGCAGTGACACTGACATGGTGGTGGTGTGTTAGTGTGTGTTGTGCTGGTATGAGTGGATTTTTAAATACCGTGTCCACTCACTGTCCACTCTATTAGACACTCCTACCTAGTCGGTCCACCTTGTAGATGTAAAGTCAGAGACGATCGCTCATCTATTGCTGCTGTTTGAGTCGGTCATCTTCTAGACCTTCATCAGTGGTCACAGGATGCTGCCCATGGGGTGCTGTTGGCTGGATATTTTTGGTCGGTGGATTATTCTCAGTCCAGCGTGGACAGTGAGGTGTTTAAAAACTCCAGCAGCGCTGCTGTGTCTGATCCACTCATACCAGCACAACACACACTAACACACCACCACCATGTCAGTGTCACTGCAGTGCTGAGAATGATCCACCACCTAAATAATACCTGCTCTGTGGTGGTCCTGTGGGGGTCCTGACCATTGAAGAACAGCATGAAAGGGGGCTAACAAAGCATGTTGAGAAACAGATGGACTACAGTCAGTCATTGTAGAACTACAAAGTGCTTCTATATGGTAAGTGGAGCTGATAAAAATGGACAGTGAGTGTATGGAAATTTGGGTCAGAGATTGTATGGCACCCCTGGATCCATAAATGATTTGAGCCCACAACCTTCTGATTGATAGCCAAGAGCTCTTCCCACTAGACCACCATTATAATATGCTACTATATGCTAAAGCTGAAAGTATCCCAATGTAATTTCAATGTGTATATGTGTCTGATTATGTAATTTTTCAAGCTTTTGGCACGCTCTAAGAACGTTAAAACCATTTTCCTAACATGTTTGTAGAGCGATGCGGAAACTATAAATTATTTCGTCATTTTAGCTCCTGAATAAATCAGAAACCGTCCGAAATGATACTGAAAGCTGTAACGTTTTTTATTAGCGCGCTTAACGACCGAGCGAGCATCGTAATTTATGACCAGCTCCACTATTATTTTCCAAAGAATCACATAAATAAGGGGGAATTTCAGACCGATGGATGGATCTCTTAGGTTCTCACTGACCAACGATCCAAACGTTTCTGATAGCTTGAGTAGTAAGTCCTTAAAATCTGTATTATACCTGCTGTAAGACTTCTATCAAAGAGCTCCAGACTCCAGTAGGACCCCTGTTGAAAGGAATCAAACGTAACAAGTCATTGCCCCCGTTAAGCCAGTAGGACTCATAAATAAAACACAAAAAAGCAACAATAGGCACCACAAGCACCACCAGAAACCTCCTATCTACCTTCTATATAAGAACGTTGGTTCTATGTTATGTTTCCGGACGCAGACGTCGCCTGTCCATGAGAAAATTCTCCGCTGGCCCCGGAGTGGCTCTGGAGCCGTAATGGCTTTATTACTGTGACAGCTGGGGTTTTAAAAAAGGACAGAAAGTGCCGTAAATCACCACGAGTTGCTTAGAAGAACCATTTGGTTTTGTCGCCCTCAGCAACACGGCGCAGGAAAATCCACAAGCCTGTCGCCTGCTATAATACGCCTGATTTTAAATAATTCGGAAGTTCATACTATAATATTGGATTTTGCTCCTGTGCAGTATGGAAATGACCACTTTAATGGGGTTGCAAAGCACCCTTAGTTGCTCGATTGGTCAGTCAGAGAAGGTACAACTTGTAATCCGAGCAGTTAAAAGCTTGAGTTTGCTCATGGTCCAGCAGTGGTGGTTGGTGACCTCAAAAGGAAGCAGACCACTAGGAGCCGTCTCCATGCTCCTTCTACGGATCTGATTAAGTCTTTCACTCGGTTCCGCATAAGGTCGACCTGTGAACTCCCGGCGCGTCACACCGCATCCCGTAACAGCTTCCTCGCTCAGATTTGCGTTTTCAAACCCGTTCCTTATCACGCGCCGCCTAACGTCAGCCGGGTCTCCCTGTAGGTTTTGTTTTGAAGGATTAAATAATGGTCAGGCAAAGAGTCTAGTCCCCAGGCAATTTGGCCTCATGCGCGTTTAGCTAAAATGGACACTTGACAACTTGACACGGCCTTGAGTGGTTCCAGATTTTCCCCATCGAGCCCGAGCGTTCTGAAACGTACTCGTTTCCCCAGGAACGTCGAGAGGCCAGAGTGCCTCCAAACAAAAGCTGCGTTCCAAGTAACTCTCTGTGCTTTGAAGGTTAACTTTCCAACGGTTTCGTTCTGATGGGAGATGACGGGATGGAGAAACTTAGCAGATGTGCAATTAAATTCTCATCAGAATCCGTCGGGCTGCAGTCGGTTTACCTGCCGAGACGAGGGCGCGTGTATGAATCTGTCTCTCTCGCTGTCTTTCCACCAGTGGGAGGAGGTCAGCATCATGGACGAGAAGAACACCCCCATCCGGACGTACCAAGTGTGCAACGTGATGGAGCCCAGCCAGAACAACTGGCTCCGGACGGACTGGATCGCCCGCGGCGCCGCCCAGCGCATCTACGTGGAGATCAAGTTCACCCTGCGCGACTGCAACAGCCTCCCGGGCGTCACGGGGACGTGCAAGGAGACCTTCAACCTGTATTACTACGAATCCAACAACGACAAGGAGCGCTACATCCGCGAGAACCAGTTCACCAAGATCGACACCGTGGCCGCCGACGAGAGCTTTACGCAGGTGGATATCGGGGATCGCATCATGAAGCTCAACACCGAAGTGCGGGACGTGGGGATCCTGACACGCAAGGGTTTCTACCTGGCCTTCCAGGACGTCGGCGCCTGCATCGCCTTGGTCTCCGTGCGGATTTTTTACAAGAAGTGTCCCCTCACGGTGCGCAACCTGGCCCAGTTCCCTGACACCACCACGGGTGCGGATACGTCCTCGCTGGTGGAAGTGCGCGGTTCTTGTGTGGACAATTCCGAAGAGAAGGAAGTACCCAAGATGTATTGTGGCGCCGACGGAGAATGGCTGGTGCCCATCGGCAACTGTCTGTGCAACCCGGGATTCGAGGAACGTGCAGGAGCGTGCCAAGGTAAGAACTCCTTTCAAAGAGTTTCGTTTTCTGTGGGGTCTTTTGTTCTTGTCTTAATATCTGTTTCATATGTTGAGGATTAAAGGTGATACCCCCATGGGGGCGGATAATTCACTCAGTGGTTTCGAGACAACCTTGCGTACATGCATCCCTGGACTGCGTTCCTAGTCCACTTAACCAGTAGACGCACGCACAGGTTCCGAGTTTCCAGACGAGAAGCAGAACGTCGTGTTCCGAACGTCCTCGTGTTGTTTTATCTCGACTGGGAAATGTTCGATTGCTAGATTGTTCCGTAACGGACAACTGGACGCTTAGCAGAGCTCGGCCGCTGAGCGATTATACGCCGCTCTGGTCAATATCCCGTCCTGAATGCCTCCCGATGGACTAGTCAGCGAGAAGCGTCGGTGCTAAACGTTCTCGTTCAGGCAGCAGGAGAAGTGTGAAGTACCTAGACTACACGGATTGTACACGAGTAGCTAAGCTAAGGGGGCGCAAACTCTGAGGGGTTTCCCATCGCCCGGGTGAAGCCGGGGTCAGCGAGTGGCGGACGGTTAAGAGTATGCCCCCCCTCCCTTCACCAGCTCTCTTTTACCAGCCTGTAAAAGGCGTCTGGTCCAGGAGAGGGTCAGCGCTTGTGCACGGTTGATGAACGGCGTTGGCGAGTCTACTGAGGGTTATTTATGAGAGCAATCTCAGCGGGCTAATTGCATGACAAATACACAGTGTAATTTAGGGCTCCTCCGGGCTGGGGGGGGGTGTAGCGTCTCTGCAGGAGGTCTCTTAGTGGATGTGTAGCTGAGTGTGTATGTGTGGCTGCTCGAATGCGTTCGGCTTTTGTTGGTGGACGCAACTCGATTCTACTTTGTTGCACCTTTTACATTTTCTCGTTCTTCTCTCACCCCCCCAACAGCTCGGTTTGAGGCCCGTCATTTGAGGTGCTGGAGCCTACCCCAGCTTTTCAGTGGGCGCAAGGCACACAGTAACACCCTGGATGGGACACCAGTCCATCGCAGGGCAGACACACACACACACACACACACACACACATACAAACACATTCACCTACAGTATAGGGCAATTCAGTGTCTCCAATGAACCTGACTCCAATGTTTCTGGACTGTGGGAGGAAACCGGAGCACCCGGAGGAAACCCACGCAGACACGTGGAGAACATGCAAACTCCGCACAGAAAGGACCCGGACCGCCCCACCTGGGGATCGAAACCCAGAACCTTCTTGCTGTGAGGCGACAGTGCTACCCACCGAGCCACCAGTCGTTAAAATGCCCCATTTGTGGTCTGACTGGTTCGCCGTGCATAGGGAACCTCTATCGAACACTTTTGGGATGAATTGGAACATCAAATGCGAGCCAGGACTTCCCAGACATGCAGTTTTATGTCTAAACAAACACAAATTCCTACAGACACCCCAAAATACAGTGGTTTTGAAATGGGTTGCCCAACAAGCTTGTGGTCATCAGCGCCCTTGTAACTGAATGGGCACAAATTCCCACAGTCTCATGAGAAGGCTTCTCAGTTCTATATAAATAGCATCTGTTTTTGATAAGATCAAGCTCAAGATCAAGTGTCCAAATACTTTTGGTTATATATTGTATCATGAAGATTTGATTGTGTGATGTAATAAGATCAGGTATGATGACATCACAAGGCAACACAGTGGTTTTTCCCCCTTATATTATTATGTGATGGTTTTAATGACACGTCCACATTATGATGGACGCATCCAGCTCACCGTGGAAGTCCCGATTTCCACTTTCTTTCATTTTTTGGCAGGTGACGGGCATGGAGACAGCCATATAACCCGTCCTTCCACATCTATTCACGTTCGGGCAGATTTTTTTACTCATCTTCGCCCCTTTCTATTTCCGCCCTGCCCCGGCTCAGGCGCAGCTGTCAAAATTTTGACGTCTCAATCAACCTCGCCCGTGACCCTGTCCTCGGAAGGGGCGTCGGGGGGACAATCAGGGTGACCCCCCCCCCCAATTCCTCGACCTTCTTCTGGGATCCGAGGCTCACTCTTTCAAAGGGCTTTCGAGACGCCCCGTTGAGAAAATCCTCCGTGACGCCCCTCACGTTGAATGTGAACCCGAGAGTCTCTTCTCAATCCGTACGGGATTATCAAGGGGACACGGGCGCTCGTCCCTGCGCTGGGAGAGTGGCCCACCTTTTGAACTCTACTCAGTAAGGGCGCTCCCGACTGTCACTCAGCCTGGGGCGACATATGATGGCTCAATTTAGGATGGGCGTCGTAGGGTGGGCTGATGAAACGTGGATCCGAGAGTGATCCACAAAAATCGAGACATCTATTGATGCTCTGGCTGATTTTTTACTCCTCTTCGCCCCTTTCTGTTGCCACCCTGCCCCGGCTCGGGCGCAGCTGTCATAATTTTGACGTCTCAATCAATCTCGCCCGTGACCCTGTCCACAGAGGGGGCGTCGGGGTGGAAAATCATGGGACGTCCCATTTGGTTCCAGCTATTTGGTTCCGACCATTTGCTGCGACGGGCATCGCTCTTGTGATTTGCGAACATGACTGTGAGAATTCACTTCTGTTCATCACTGCTTGTCTGTGAGACCTGGTTTGCAGTCAGCATTCCAATTCAGTTCAAGCGCTGGTTGCTTTTAAGGTCGTGCCAATCGACATATTGAAACAAAGGGCGTTCCCCAAACTGTTGGCACAAATTTTGAAGCGCATAATACCCCTAATGCCACCTAATCCCACAGATTTGTAAGCTGTAGCATTACAGCCCAGACTAAACTAGATAAATAAATAATTAAATAAAAAAACGCCTCGAATGTTGTTCATCCTCCACCATACTTCGCAGATGGCACTATTGTAGCTTACTCTACAGCTCCTGTGTTATCCAAATACAGATTTTCAGTCTGGCAGTGTGTCTGTGGGAATTTAATACTTGTTAAAAGAGCATTTGTTAGTTTAGATTTGGCTCACGGTCGACGTTCCATTTCATCCCAAAAAGTTAAGCGAGGCTGAGGTCAGGGATTTGTGCAAAGCATTGGAATTTTTCCTACACCTAAACTCGAATCTACCAAATGTACCTGGGGGGTAAAGGGGCATTCCTGCCATCAATAACTGATGGGAACACTTACGGATCCTAACGTTATGTAACGCTAGTGAGTGAGATATGTTTATCACGAGGCTGAGGGGGTTGGGGGGAGTTTCTTCTTGGATCTCACTATGGACTGGGGACACAAAGCTATTATTTATGTTATATAACTGATTTTAAGATACTATGAGTGTCCGTATACTTTAGGCTCAGCAGTGTATCTGCGTATCTGCCGTCTCAAATTCTTAAATGATCAAAATCCATCGTTTTTATCTGGATTTAATAATTACGAGCAGGTGCGTCGGGCTCATCGTCCCTCTCCAGCGAACAAAAGCACTGATGGTGCTAAAACGCTCCCGGCTATGAATATTCATCCCTTCCGGCTTTTTTGTGCTTTTGATGGCAGACGCATATGTTGATTCCTGTCTCGAACCCCCTTCAGTTCCGCGCGGGACGGTCAGCGGGCCGTCAGCTGTCTTGGGTAGAGGAGAGAAATGATAGAAGGACATGGGGGCGCTTTGATATCAGAGAAATCCCACATTTGCATATTCGGGAGATGAAATGCACGGTCAGCGAACTATATATACATACTGATCAGCCATAACATTAAAACCACCTCCTTGTTTCTACACTCTGTCCATGTTATCAGCTCCACTTACCATATAGAAGCACTTTGTAGTTCTACAATTACTGACTGTAATGGTCGGGACCACCACAGAGCAGGTATTATTTAGGTGGTGGATCATTCTCAGCACTGCAGTGACACTGACATGGTGGTGGTGTGTTAGTGTGTGTTGTGCTGGTATGAGTGGATCAGACACAGCAGCGCTGCTGGAGTTTTTTAAATACCGTGTCCACTCACTGTCCACTCTATTAGACACTCCTACCTAGTCGGTCCACCTTGTAGATGTAAAGTCAGAGACGATCGCTCATCTATTGCTGCTGTTTGAGTCGGTCATCTTCTAGACCTTCATCAGTGGTCCCAGGACGCTGCCCACGGGGCGCTGTTGGCTGGATATTTTTGGTTGGTGGACTATTCTCAGTCCAGCAGTGACAGTGAGGTGTTTAGCAGCGCTGCTGTGTCTGATCCACTCATACCAGCACAACACACACTAACACACCACCACCATGTCAGTGTCACTGCAGTGCTGAGAATGATCCACCACCTAAATAATACCTGCTCTGTGGTGGTCCTGACCATTGAAGAACAGGGTGAAAGGGGGTTACACAGCATGCAGAGAAACAGATGGACTACAGTCAGTAATTGTAGAACTACAAAATGCTCCTATGTGTAGAAACAAGGAGGTGGCTTTAATGTTATGGCTGATCGGTGTATATCTATATCTCTATATATAAAGATACACTGTGATGTGTCTTATAACTAGCACTGTAACGCTACCACGGCTGTTGAGAGAGAGCAGCTAATTCTTGACGCTAATTCTCTCCAGCGGAGTAGCCTTACATTAGCCTTTGTGTTTGATTGACTTGCTCTTCGTGCACCTCATGCCTTATTAGCTCCAGACCTTTTCAAACCGTCGCTCCGAACACACGGTCCACGTCAAAGGACTAGCATTCATTCGACGACGTGTCCATCACAAGACAGGCCTCCCCGGTGGTTAGCATCCATGAGGGTCGCAGGTCACACCGAAGCTAAGATCGACAATGAGAAATTTTCGCGGGTTCATCACCATCGCCGGTTTCGATTAGATTATGTCGCGCCAGAATTTCCTCGGACGCACACATCGGCATGCCAGATGGATTGTGGGAGCCGGTGAACGCGCCTGTTTTCCTCCGCTAATGAAGCATTTGGAAAGGCGTCGTGGCTCGATTTACGATGACGAATGACACCGGCCAAATCCAAGAATCTGCTCAGTGTAAACACGGGGAGAAACGGCTGGGTGGTGAGGGGGGGGCTCGGTCAGATTTCTCCGTGTTTTGCTCGGTCGTAAACATTCGAACTGTAAACACCGAGTGCTTGGGACACGATTGTGAAAATCTGCTGATGTGTTTATGTTGATGTTTAGATCAGAATGGGTGGAAAAAACTGAATATAAAACCAACTTTAATGCTTTTAGCAAATTTTTTTTCTTAATGTTTATTGTTGTAATCATTTAGTGACTCGTTTTGACGGTGCGTTAGTAAGGGAGCGTCAAGAAAGTGACGTTCATATATATATATATATATATACAGTGTATCACAAAAGTGAGTACACCCCTCACATTTCTGCAAATATTTCATTATATCTTTTCATGGGACAACACTATAGACATGAAACTTGGATATAACTTAGAGTAGTCAGTGTACAGCTTGTATAGCAGTGTAGATTTACTGTCTTCTGAAAATAACTCAACACACAGCCATTAATGTCTAAATAGCTGGCAACATAAGTGAGTACACCCCACAGTGAACATGTCCAAATTGTGCCCAAATGTGTCGTTGTCCCTCCCTGGTGTCATGTGTCAAGGTCCCAGGTGTAAATGGGGAGCAGGGCTGTTAAATTTGGTGTTTTGGGTACAATTCTCTCATACTGGCCACTGGATATTCAACATGGCACCTCATGGCAAATAACTCTCTGAGGATGTGAGAAATAGAATTGTTGCTCTCCACAAAGATGGCCTGGGCTATAAGAAGATTGCTAACACCCTGAAACTGAGCTACAGCATGGTGGCCAAGGTCATACAGCGGTTTTCCAGGACAGGTTCCACTCGGAACAGGCTTCGCCAGGGTCGACCAAAGAAGTTGAGTCCACGTGTTCATCGTCATATCCAGAGGTTGGCTTTAAAAAATAGACACATGAGTGCTGCCAGCATTGCTGCAGAGGTTGAAGACGTGGGAGGTCAGCCTGTCAGTGCTCAGACCATACGCCGCACACTGCATCAACTCGGTCTGCATGGTCGTCATCCCAGAAGGAAGCTGACGCACAAGAAAGCCAGCAAACAGTTTGCTGAAGACAAGCAGTCCAAGAACATGGATTACTGGAATGCCCTGTGGTCTGACGAGACCAAGATAAACTTGTTTGGCTCAGATGGTGTCCAGCATGTGTGGCGGCGCCCTGGTGAGAAGTACCAAGACAACTGTATCTTGCCTACAGTCAAGCATGGTGGTGGTAGCATCATGGTCTTGGGCTGCATGAGTGTTGCTGGCACTGGGAAGCTGCAGTTCATTGAGGGAAACATGAATTCCAACATGTACTGTGACATTCTGAAACAGAGCATGATCCCCTCCCTTCGAAAACTGGGCCTCATGGCAGTTTTCCAGCAGGATAACGACCCCAAACACAACCTCCAAGATGACAACTGCCTTGCTGAGGAAGCTGAAGGTAAAGGTGATGGACTAAACCCAATTGAGCACCTGTGGCGCATCCTCAAGTGGAAGGTGGAGGAGTTCAAGGTGTCTAACATCCACTAGCTCCGTGATGTCATCATGGAGGAGTGGAAGAGGATTCCAGTTGCAACCTGTGCAGCTCTGGTGAATTCCATGCCCAGGAGGGTTAAGGCAGTGATAATAATGGTGGTCACACAAAATATTGACACTTTGGGTACAATTTGGACATGTTCACTGTGGGGTGTACTCACTTATGTTGCCAGCTATTTAGACATTAATGGCTGTGTGTTGAGTTATTTTCAGAAGACAGTAAATCTACACTGCTATACAAGTTGTACACTGACTACTCTAAGTTATATCCAAGTTTCATGTCTACAGTGTCGTCCCATGAAAAGATATAATAAAATATTTGCAGAAATGTGAGGGGTGTATCACAAAAGTGAGTACACCCCTCACATTTCTGCAAATATTTTATTATATCTTTTCATGGGACGACACTATAGACATGAAACTTGGATATAACTTAGAGTAGTCAGTGTACAACTTGTATAGCAGTGTAGATTTACTGTCTTCTGAAAATAACTCAACACACAGCCATTAATGTCTAAATAGCTGGCAACATAAGTGAGTACACCCCACAGTGAACATGTCCAAATTGTGCCCAAAGTGTCAATATTTTGTGTGACCACCATTATTATCCAGCACTGCCTTAACCCTCCTGGGCATGGAATTCACCAGAGCTGCACAGGTTGCTACTGGAATCCTCTTCCACTCCTCCATGATGACATCACGGAGCTGGTGGATGTTAGACACCTTGAACTCCTCCACCTTCCACTTGAGGATGCGCCACAGGTGCTCAATTGGGTTTAGTCCATCACCTTTACCTTCAGCTTCCTCAGCAAGGCAGTTGTCATCTTGGAGGTTGTGTTTGGGGTCGTTATCCTGTTGGAAAACTGCCATGAAGCCCAGTTTTCGAAGGGAGGGGATCATGCTGTTTCAGAATGTCACAGTACATGTTGGAATTCATGTTTCCCTCAATGAACTGCAGCTCCCCAGTGCCAGCAACACTCATGCAGCCCAAGACCATGATGCTACCACCACCATGCTTGACTGTAGGCAAGATACAGTTGTCTTGGTACTTGTCACCAGGGCGCCGCCACACATGCTGGACACCATCTGAGCCAAACAAGTTTATCTTGGTCTCGTCAGACCACAGGGCATTCCAGTAATCCATGTTCTTGGACTGCTTGTCTTCAGCAAACTGTTTGCGGGCTTTCTTGTGCGTCAGCTTCCTTCTGGGATGACGACCATGCAGACCGAGTTGATGCAGTGTGCAGCGTATGGTCTGAGCACTGACAGGCTGACCTCCCACGTCTTCAACCTCTGCAGCAATGCTGGCAGCACTCATGTGTCTATTTTTTAAAGCCAACCTCTGGATATGACGCAGAACACGTGGACTCAACTTCTTTGGTCGACCCTGGCGAAGCCTGTTCCGAGTGGAACCTGTCCTGGAAAACCGCTGTATGACCTTGGCCACCATGCTGTAGCTCAGTTTCAGGGTGTTAGCAATCTTCTTATAGCCCAGGCCATCTTTGTGGAGAGCAACAATTCTATTTCTCACATCCTCAGAGAGTTCTTTGCCATGAGGTGCCATGTTGAATATCCAGTGGCCAGTATGAGAGAATTGTACCCAAAACACCAAATTTAACAGCCCTGCTCCTTATTCACACCTGGGACCTTGACACATGACACCAGGGAGGGACAACGACACATTTGGGCACAATTTGGACATGTTCACTGTGGGGTGTACTCACTTATGTTGCCAGCTATTTAGACATTAATGGCTGTGTGTTGAGTTATTTTCAGAAGACAGTAAATCTACACTGCTATACAAGTTGTACACTGACTACTCTAAGTTATATCCAAGTTTCATGTCTATAGTGTTGTCCCATGAAAAGATATAATGAAATATTTGCAGAAATGTGAGGGGTGTACTCACTTTTGTGATACACTGTATATATATATATATGAGCAGTTTCGAATCTTGTGTAATGCGTAACTACCTTTTCTGTCATGAATGTAACCAAAGTGTAAAACATGACATTAAAATTCTAATAAACAAACAAACAAACAAACATGAGCAGTTTCAGTAAGGGATCATCCAGTGCAGATATTTTTCTAAACGTAATTAATGTATTTTTTGACCCTTGACTTACGAATGTAATTGGTTCTGAAGTTCTGTTCTTTAGTCAAAATGTTCGTTAGTTAAACCTATTTTCCCCATAAGAAATAATGTAAATAGAATTAATCCGTGCCAGACCTCCCAAACCCCCCCTTACCCCTAACCTCTCTAATGTCTTAAATGCTCTTTTTTGTTATAAATTCAAGTATATTTCCCTTAAATCTTAAATTATAGCAACAACAATAACTCTCATATTTCTCTATTATTTCCTTCTTTATTTCAGCAGTGTTGTAAATTGTAGGTGTAATTCCACGAAAGAAAGAATACTTTACTGAGCCGAATTCCTTCTTCTCTCTCACTCACTGTCCCCGCTGTCTGATACACAGTGACACCTACTGGCAGTAATTATACAACAACAAATAGTAATAGATTAATTTAATCACCACCGCGCTTTCTCTGCACCTTCTCTGGGGACATTTTAATATTGAATTTTACAAAATATAAAGAAAACACCGGAAAAACACCGTCTGCTGTCCGAATGTTCGCTCACTGTATATATATATATATATATATAGAGAGAGAGAGAGAGAGAGACGGTCGGAGTTAACTTGTTCGTGACGTCACGTGTTTCACGAATTTCAGTTCGTAATCCGAAATTTGTTCATACGTTAAGCTGAAAAAGATCGCTCGTAACCCAAAATGTTCGTATGGTAAAAAGTTTGTAACTCAAGGGTCTGCTGTACTATGAATGAGAAAATTGTTTATTTATTATGATTTTAACGTCATGTTTGAAACATTTTCATTTAGATTTTTGCACTTTCATTTAGCGGACGCTTTTATGCAAAGCGACTTACAGTTGTGTCAGTAACAGTGGCAACAGTGGCAACCTGGCATTGTTGGGCTTGAACTGGCAACCTTCTGATTACTGGACCAGTACCTTAATCACTAGGCCACAACTGCCCTGATGACAGGACAGGTAGTTACTGGTTACACAACATTCATGAGCTCAAGTTTTATTATCAAACACAGTCATGGACAACTTTATATCCTAAATTTACCTCACTTGCACCGCAGACACGGGGAGAACATGCAAACTCCACACAGAAAGGACCTGCTCCACCGTGCCGCCCAAAAATTGCTTATCATCACTTTAAATGTAGTAATTGTGGGCAGCCTAGTCATAGACGTGATTGGTTAACGTCAGCTGGTTCATTGCTGCTGCAATTGCGGCCTCTGCTGGCTGGTCCATGTACTGCTGGTTGGGACTGTGAATAATGGACAGCAGTGCCTGACTGATTCCAAGGTGAATTCGCATCAGACAGGTGAAAAGAAGCGGTTAGGACTGCACACGTGTGTTAAATACGACCCTGCTTGGTCAGGAAGATATAATGGGGTCTGGTAAAACATCTGGAACTGGAACTGAACGTCTGAACTGGAACGCCTGATCCAGCGAGTATTTTAGATAAAAGCAGGAACTCGACTCGCCACACAGGCTATATAAACCCGAGTATTATCCTAAGATCATATCAGAGCGAGAACATTTGGACCCTGACATGGCCGTGCTATACGATCCGCACTGGCTGCCACTCATTCCTAGCCTGGCTAGTCTGTCAGGGCTTTATCTGGGACTTGTGGGAAAACGATCTGAAAAGCAGGTTCGTTTTTTTTCTCGACTGGGAAAGAATTCCTGACTGGAGAATTCCTGCATTCGAGATCCGACAGGACGTCAGTTAACAGATGCCAATTAGCTCGGCGGGCGCGCGTACGAGCGCGGCGGCCGGATGAAAAGACGGACCGAGTAATGGGATTATTCGAGGGCCGGCGGCCTCGTTTCCACAATGCCGGGTAATCGTGGTGATTACGCCCGAGAGCTCGCCCTCCCGACTGAACAATAGGCGACATTACTCGTAATTATTTGGAGAGGCCCAGGCATGGCGGCCTTCGTTTTTCAGCATTAGAACTCGAGGGATTTGTTGCAGTGCACTTAGATTTCGGCTGTGAGGACTAAACCTCTCGGTTTTTCATTAGAAGCAATTAGTTTTGACTTCACGGCTTTGCTCAGGTATTTGTTGAGGTCGTTTTAACAGCCAGTTCACTTTGTTTACTCTGTTAAGCTCAGACTTGTGAATAAAATGCACTTTTCACTTTTAGACAGCATAATTAGCTCCATTGTGGTGCTAAGTGATAGTAGTACTTCTTTGGCTAGTAGTCATTGACGTTTCCTTGTCCGGGGAACCTTGGTCTGGCTGCTGACATGTTTGTGTTGGGTTACATCCAAGCCAGTATGTGGATTGGCCGCTCTTAATCGCTCCTATTTGCGGTTGATTGTGATACCATAGTCGTCGAAGTCCAGGAGAGCACAATTGGATCCGATCTCTCGGTGGAGGGCGACGTTCGTTCTTTCTACGTCCGAGTGACGCCAGCCGACCCCGGACGTCTCCGCGCCCACGTGTACGTTTACATTTTCGGCACTTATCCAGAGCGACTTACAGACGAGCTTCTACAGTAAACAATTAGGAAATAAGAATGAATAAGAGCATTAGTGAGTGTTTAGTAAAGAGGTGAGGAGGGTCTTTAGTCATCTTGGGTGCCCTTACAGAAAAGAACCTTGATGCTCGTCTTCCTTGAGTACTGGACAAGCGAGACTAGTGGCTCGGAGGTTGCGTGGTACAGAGCAGGGTGTGATAAGTTCTCTAAGGTAGTACGTTGCTTAATATTTATATTTGTAATCATTTAGCGACTCTTTTTGACGATACGTTTGTAAGGGAGCGTCAATAAAGTGACGTTCCTTCATAGGGACCATCATTAAAGTGTAGATATTTTTCAAACGTAATTAATGTATTTTTTTTTTCATATTATCCGACGTACAAACTGTTTGTCAGTATTGTGAATGAGAAAATTGTTTATTATCACTTTAAATGTTGGAATTGTGGGCGCACGAATGGCGCAGCGCTAAAACACGCCAGCTCTCGAAGTCATAGACTACACGTCGTCCAGGTGCCTTCGTCCAGGCCTGCGCCGTCCAGCCTTACTTGTGTTGCAGGAAGCGTGTCGTGGCTCCGTTAGCTGCCTTGTACCGCGGAGACTCGACTAGTGGCTGGGAACTAGCAGCGTCCGAAAGCCGGCTAACACGCGGAGTAAAAATTGATAGAAATATCGAGAGAGAGCGTCGAGGCCCGATTAGAGAGGAGTATAAAAAGGTCTCTGGAAAGCCGCCGTCGTCGCCGCTCTCTCTTCTTTCTCTCCCCTGCGGCGGCCGTATTAGCAGAGCACCTTTCCTAGCGTAGGTCGCGCCGAGTGCTATTGAATGGAGAGGCGCTGTGTGTGTTAGCGCCGGGCGGAGAGAGAAAGAGAGAGAGAGAGAAATAGAGAGCGGTGAAGGGCCCTATTGATTCTGGGAGCTTTTGACATGCTAATGTTCTCACTGTCAGCGGCGGTCCCCCTCCAGCTAAGAGCCTTCAAAGAGAAGAGAGCCTGCCTCACAAAGCAAAGAGTGTGTGTGTGAGTGTGTGTGTGTGTAAGTGTGTGTGAGTGTGTGTGTGTGTGAGTGTGTGTGTATGTGATTGTGTGTGTGTGTGTGTTGCACTGGTGGCTGAAAAGACTTTGCAAGCAGCTCCTGCCTCCGCAGCCAACGCAGTTAGACGGGAACGGCCGAACTCGACAGTTCTAGCACATCCAGCGATGTTGACGCGAAGATCCTCAGAGATACGACTTGCGTGGCCGTTCGGGTTGTTGAGTTACGGTGCGCGATGGGGTCACGGCGCTCGCCGGGCCGGGCGCAGCATGTGCGTAGGATTGTGTGTGTGTGTGTGTGTGTGTGTGTGTGTGTTTTTAATAGGTGTTAAAAGAGGCCGCGTGTCGCCCGGCTCTCTGATTAATGTCCATCTGCAAGTGGGAACAGCACGGCCAGTCGAGTCCTGGTCAGACTTTCGCTCCTTCAGTCCCTGTAATTGTTTCATGTTCCTGATGGGCGGTTCTGAATGTAAAAATAAGGGTCTGGGGTCCAGTGGAACCTCGGTCACCTCCAGATACCATCTACGTTTGTTCCCTGTTGTCCAACCGTCCAGCGTTTTACAAGATGAGTGGACGATGAGTGGACACTCCAGAGAAGAGGGCGTGTCTAAATTCTTAGATCCCTTAAAATGTTCCTACTGAGGCGCCTGAATTCCGAGTGATGATCTGACTGAATGACGAGGGAGCGTCCGACGCCTCCTCAGCGCTGAGGGCAATCCCAGAATTCAGTGCGGCACGACTTTTCTCACTAAAAACGACAAACACAAATCTTAATTATCTAATCTAACCTAGCACAACCTGGTCTAATCTAGCGATCTAACATAGTCTAATCTAGCCTAATGTAGCCTAACATATTATAACGTAGCCTAGTCTAGCTATCTAACATAGCCTAATCTAGTCTAATCTAGCCTAACATGCCATAGCCTGGTCTAACCTAGTATAAGCTAGCCTAATCTAGCCAGCTAACATAACATAGCATAACCTAGCCTAACCTAGTCTAATCTAGCCTAATGTAGACTAACATAGTATAACCTAGCCTATTTTATCATAATGTAGCATAATCTATCCTAGTCTAACCTAGCACAACCTGGTCTTATCTAGCTATCTAACCTAGTCTAATCTAGCATAAACTACCCTAATCTAGTCTAATATAACATAACCTAGCCTAATTACCTAGCCTAACCAAGCCTTAAGGTGTATAAAGGTGTATTTATACAAGTGGAATTTATTTGTAAGTTCGGGCTCGTCAGGGACAGTTTAAGCGTTTTCGGGACACAGAGGGAGACGTTAGCTGGCGTGCTAGCAGGTCGTGCAGCGAGTAAGCTAAAACTGCGGCGACGTAATTGTAGTGCATCTAAATAATCTGCCTTATTAGTTGGATGCCGCATTAGAATCCTCTGTATCGAGGCAGCTGATCAGGTGGGTACTGGTGAGCATGTTGATCTTAGGCTTGTGTGCATCTGGTCACTGCCAGGTTGTCACTGTTGGGCCCTTGAGCGAGGCCCTCAACCCTCAATTGCGTTTCGGATAAAAATCGTCCGCTAGATGCTGAAAATGTAAATGAATCGTGCCTCGTCCTTCCTGTCACCTGCTGCGATCCGCCCCCCCACCGGCTCCACACATTCCTAGCATGCTCTCCATCTCCAGCACCGGTGCATTCTGGGGGAGGAGGGTCACCCGTCCGTCAGCCCGGGACCCCAGGCTGGGAGGTGTTTGTGATTCCGACGTCCTCAGCCCGGGGTTCCTCCACATGCGCCGCCGTCCTGCTCGTCGCCTCCTCGGGGACCTCCGGAAACACACCGGGTCGGCGCTCGCTAACCAGACGGCCGCGTGACGATATGCATTAGCGTGTCGCGTCGAAGGAAGGTTATTCCTTTTCTAGCATCAGCGCTACACTTTTCCCGCTATGCGTACTCGAGTACTAAAGCTTCGGCGCTTCGGAGCGCTCGGCGGTGTCGGCGGCTCGGCGCTGACGGACGAGTCTCGCCGGGGTTCCGAGCGGATCCATCAATGTCGCCCCCCGTGAGCACAGCTAGCATGAGGCAGGAAGCCTGCGCCGGTCAGACCTCCATCCGTCACCGCGGACGCGATTGATAAGCGATAAAAGTGAGAGTGAGAGTGGTGGATTGATGAGGTGCCTCACACGGGCAGAACATGCAAACTCTACACAGAAAGGGCCCGGATTGCTCCATCTGGGAATCGAACCCAGGACCTTCTGGCTGTGAGGGGACACTGTGCCACACACACACACACACAGGTCACCAAGGTATCGCAGAGACTGTGTGTGTGTGTGTGTGTGTGTGTGTGTGTGTGTTCCTTATCCTGCGCGGTGGTTAAAGCTGGATGAAGGATAAGCCGGCGTCGTAAACCTGCCACAAGTGTGTTAGACATTAACCCGGGTACGAGCGGCGCCCCTGAGTACACTGAGTACACACTTTCTCTGAAACTAGCAGGTGGGAAACGTCCCAGAGCCGCGTAAAGTAATGTAGCCTAACATAGCATAACCTTGTCTAATCTAACCTAACATAGCATAACCTAGTCTAATCTAGCATACCCTAGTCTAATCTAGCCATCTAACATAGCCTAAGATAGCCTAATGTAGCCTAACATAGCATAACTTAGCCTAATCTAGCTATCTAAAATAGCCTAATGTAGCCTAACATAACATAACCTAGCCTTACGTAGCCTAATCTAGCCTAATGTAGTTTAACATAGTATAATCTCGCCTAATCTAGCTATCTATCATAACCTAAACTAGCCTAATGTAGCCTAACGTAGTATAACCTAGTCTAATGTAACCTATCGTAGCATAACCTAGCCTAATCTAGCTATCTAACATAGCCTAAAATAGCATAACCTGGTCTAATGTAACCTAACAAAGTCTAAAACTAGCCTAATGTAGCCTAACATAGCAAAACCTAGTGCAATCTATCAAAACACAGCCTAATCTGGCATACACTGGTCTAACCTAGCTATCTACCATAGCCTAAACTAGCTTAATCTAGCCTAACCTGGCATAACCTAGCCTAATCTATTATAACTTCATCTAATCTAGCCTATTTTAGCCTAACCCAGCCTAACGTAGCATAACCTAGCATAATCTACCTAGCTAACATAGCAAACCCTAGCATAACCTATCCTAATCTAGCCAGCTAACATAACATAGCATAACCTACTCTAATCGAGCATAAACAAGCCCAGTGTAACATAATCTGGTCTAATCTAGCTATCTAACATAGCCTGAACTAGCCTATTCTAGCCTAATCTGTCATAAACTACCATAATCTAGTCTAATATAAACTAGTCTAACAAAGCCTAGCCTAATCTAGCATAATTTTGTCTAATATAGCCTGTTTGATCTTAATGTAGCCTAATCTAGCATAGCCAAGCCTAATCTAGCCTAAACTAGCTGGATTGTTTCCTTTTGGTAAACTAGCTCACAGAAATGTGTTTTTAATGTAATAAAACTAAAAGATCTGAATAAAATCGTAGTTTTTTTTTATAGCTGTGGCAGCGACGCTACACCAAAACTAAACTCCATCATCCACACCAGACTGTTTTAATCCATTAGATAGAAACGATGACAGACGAGCGCCTGTGTTCTCTGTTTGTAGCGCTGTAGATGATTTCGGGGGGACGGAGGGGGTGTGGTGGGGGGTGTTTGGGGGGGGTGGAGTCACTTCTAACAGTGTAATGAATTATAATGAGTTATAATGACGTTATTACCAGCGTCTCACTCGGTACAGGATCATTTCATTTCATTTCCATCATGGTTTAACCGACTGGAAATGAAAGCGGGGAGAACCGAACCATGTGGCGTCACCTCATCGTGTGTGTGTGTGTGTGTGTGTGTGTGTGTGTGTCTGTGTGTGTGTGAGAGAGAGAGAAAAACACAATCTGGCAATGATAAAGTGCCGCAGACAGTCCAAGAACACACACTTCTTGAGGAGAACACACACTTCTTGAGGAGAACACACACACTTCTTGAGGAGAACACACACTTCTTGAGGAGAACACACACTTCTTGAGGAGAACACACACACTTCTTGAGGAGAACACACACTTCTTGAGGAGAACACACACTTTTTGAGGAGAACACACACACTTTTTGAGAACACACACTTTTTGAGGAGAACACACACTTCTTGAGGAGAACACACACACTTCTTGAGGAGAACACACACTTCTTGAGGAGAACACACATTTTAAGGAGAACACACACTTTTTGAGGAGAACACACACACTTTTTGAGGAGAACACACACTTTTTGAGGAGAACACACACTTCTTGAGGAGAACACACACACTTCTTGAGGAGAACACACACTTCTTGAGGAGAACACACACTTTTTGAGGAGACCACACACTTTTTGAGGAGAACACACACACTTCTTGAGGAGAACACACACTTCTTGAGGAGAACACACACTTTTTGAGGAGAACACACACTTTTTGAGGAGAACACACACTTCTTGAGGAGAACACACACACTTCTTGAGGAGAACACACACTTCTTGAGGAGAACACACACTTTTTAAGGAGAACACACACACTTTTTGAGGAGAACACACACTTCTTGAGGAGAACACACACACTTCTTGAGGAGAACACACACTTTTTGAGGAGAACACACACACTTTTTGAGGAGAACACACACACTTCTTGAGGAGAACACACACTTCTTGAGGAGAACACACACTTTTTGAGGAGAACACACACACTTCTTGAGGAGAACACACACTTCTTGAGGAGAACACACACTTTTTAAGGAGAACACACACACTTTTTGAGGAGAACACACACTTCTTGAGGAGAACACACACACTTCTTGAGGAGAACACACACTTCTTGAGGAGAACACACACTTTTTGAGGAGAACACACACACTTCTTGAGGAGAACACACACACTTCTTGAGGAGAACACACACTTTTTGAGGAGAACACACACTTTTTGAGGAGAACACACACTTCTTGAGGAGAACACACACACTTCTTGAGGAGAACACACACTTCTTGAGGAGAACACACACTTTTTAAGGAGAACACACACACTTTTTGAGGAGAACACACACTTCTTGAGGAGAACACACACACTTCTTGAGGAGAACACACACTTCTTGAGGAGAACACACACTTTTTGAGGAGAACACACACTTTTTGAGGAGAACACACACACTTTTTGAGGAGAACACACACTTCTTGAGGAGAACACACACACTTCTTGAGGAGAACACACTTCTTGAGGAGAACACACACTTTTTAAGGAGAACACACACACTTTTTGAGGAGAACACACACTTCTTGAGGAGAAGACACACACTTCTTGAGGAGAACACACACTTCTTGAGGAGAACACACACTTTTTGAGGAGAACACACACTTGAGGAGAACACACACACTTCTTGAGGAGAACACACACTTCTTGAGGAGAACACACACTTTATGAGGAGAACACACACTTTTTGAGGAGAACACACACACTTTTTGAGGAGAACACACACTTTTTGAGGAGAACACACACACTTTTTGAGGAAAACACACACTTCTTGAGGAGAACACACACTTCTTTAGGAGAACACACACTTTTTGAGGAGAACACACACTTTTTGAGGAGAACACACACTTCTTGAGGAGAACACACACTTTTTGAGGAGAACACACACTTCTTGAGGAGAACACACACACTTCTTGAGGAGAACACACACTTCTTGAGGAGAACACACACTTTTTGAGGAGACCACACACTTGAGGAGAACACACACACTTCTTGAGGAGAACACACACTTCTTGAGGAGAACACACACTTTTTGAGGAGAACACACACACTTTTTGAGGAGAACACACACTTTTTGAGGAGAACACACACTTCTTGAGGAGAACACACACACTTCTTGAGGAGAACACACACTTCTTGAGGAGAACACACACTTTTTAAGGAGAACACACACACTTTTTGAGGAGAACACACACTTCTTGAGGAGAACACACACACTTCTTGAGGAGAACACACACTTCTTGAGGAGAACACACACTTTTTGAGGAGAACACACACTTTTTGAGGAGAACACACACTTGAGGAGAACACACACACTTCTTGAGGAGAACACACACTTCTTGAGGAGAACACACACTTTTTGAGGAGAACACACACTTTTTGAGGAGAACACACACACTTTTTGAGGAGAACACACACTTTTTGAGGAGAACACACACACTTTTTGAGGAGAACACACACACTTCTTGAGGAGAACACACACTTCTTGAGGAGAACACACACTTTTTGAGGAGAACACACACTTTTTGAGGAGAACACACACTTCTTGAGGAGAACACACACACTTCTTGAGGAGAACACACACTTCTTGAGGAGAACACACACTTTTTAAGGAGAACACACACACTTTTTGAGGAGAACACACACTTCTTGAGGAGAACACACACTTCTTGAGGAGAACACACACTTCTTGAGGAGAACACACACTTCTTGAGGAGAACACACACTTTTTGAGGAGAACACACACTTCTTGAGGAGAACACACACTTTTTTTAGGAGAACACACTTTTTGAGGAGAACACACACTTCTTGAGGAGAACACACACACTTTTTTTAGGAGAACACACACTTTTTTTAGGAGAACACACACTTTTTGAGGAGAACACACACTTCTTGAGGAGAACACACACTTTTTTTAGGAGAACACACACTTTTTGAGGAGAACACACACTTCTTGAGGAGAACACACACACTTTTTTTAGGAGAACACACTTTTTGAGGAGAACACACACTTTTTGAGGAGAACACACACACTTTTTGAGGAAAACACACACTTCTTGAGGAGAACACACACTTCTTTAGGAGAACACACACTTTTTGAGGAGAACACACACTTTTTGAGGAGAACACACACTTCTTGAGGAGAACACACACTTTTTGAGGAGAACACACACTTCTTGAGGAGAACACACACACTTCTTGAGGAGAACACACACTTCTTGAGGAGAACACACACTTTTTGAGGAGACCACACACTTGAGGAGAACACACACACTTCTTGAGGAGAACACACACTTCTTGAGGAGAACACACACTTTTTGAGGAGAACACACACTTTTTGAAGAGAACACACACACTTTTTGAGGAGAACACACACTTTTTGAGGAGAACACACACTTCTTGAGGAGAACACACACACTTCTTGAGGAGAACACACACTTCTTGAGGAGAACACACACTTTTTAAGGAGAACACACACACTTTTTGAGGAGAACACACACTTCTTGAGGAGAACACACACACTTCTTGAGGAGAACACACACTTCTTGAGGAGAACACACACTTTTTGAGGAGAACACACACTTGAGGAGAACACACACACTTCTTGAGGAGAACACACACTTCTTGAGGAGAACACACACTTTTTGAGGAGAACACACACTTTTTGAGGAGAACACACACACTTTTTGAGGAGAACACACACACTTTTTGAGGAGAACACACACTTTTTGAGGAGAACACACACACTTTTTGAGGAGAACACACACACTTCTTGAGGAGAACACACACTTCTTGAGGAGAACACACACTTTTTGAGGAGAACACACACTTTTTGAGGAGAACACACACTTCTTGAGGAGAACACACACACTTCTTGAGGAGAACACACACTTCTTGAGGAGAACACACACTTTTTAAGGAGAACACACACACTTTTTGAGGAGAACACACACTTCTTGAGGAGAACACACACACTTCTTGAGGAGAACACACACTTCTTGAGGAGAACACACACTTCTTGAGGAGAACACACACTTTTTGAGGAGAACACACACTTTTTGAGGAGAACACACACTTCTTGAGGAGAACACACACTTTTTTTAGGAGAACACACTTTTTGAGGAGAACACACACTTCTTGAGGAGAACACACACACTTTTTTTAGGAGAACACACACTTTTTTTAGGAGAACACACACTTTTTGAGGAGAACACACACTTCTTGAGGAGAACACACACTTTTTTTAGGAGAACACACACTTTTTGAGGAGAACACACACTTCTTGAGGAGAACACACACAATTTTTTTAGGAGAACACACACTTTTTTTAGGAGAACACACACTTTTTGAGGAGAACACACACTTTTTGAGGAGAACACACACTTCTTGAGGAGAACACACACTTCTTGAGGAGAACACACACTTTTTGAGGAGAACACACACATTTTGAGGAGAACACACACTTCTTGAGGAGAACACACACTTTTTTTAGGAGAACACACACTTTTTTTAGGAGAACACACACTTTTTTTAGGAGACCACCACACTGGTTTCTTTTGGTCTGGTTATTTGAATTTCTTAAAAATGGGATTTTCAGGGTGAAAAACGTCTGTTAATGGGTTGATTTATTTATCGTAACGTCTGTGACGATTGGCTCGGGCATTATGGGAATTAATCGCAGCGTCTTAAGCATTTTCTACTTTATTTATTAGGGTTTAAAGATGAAAGAAAGTGACCTGGAGCAACTCTGAGCCAGAGTAGCGGTGAATCCGGTCTCCCCAGAGTCATAGGGCACAGTGCTGTAAAACAACTTGAACAGGTCACCAATACGTCCCTTTAGACATAGCCAGTCATGTGTGTATGTAGACCAGTCGATTCCAGCACTGGGGATTCGAAAGCAGGATCCCAGTGATAGTGGGCTAGCACCCATTATTATCATTATTATTATTATTATTATTATTTATTATTATTATTATTATTATTATTATTATACATGTTAAATTATTACCTTTTGATGTACCTTAAAAATTCTAATTTATATTATTAATACTATTATATAATTACTGGTATTATTATTATTATTATTATTATTATTATTATTATTACTTTATTATTGTTATTATTTTATTTTTATTATTATTATTATTATTTTTTTTTTATTATTATTATTTTTTTTTTTCTTTACTATTATTATTATTATTATTACTATTATTATTTTTTTTATTGTGATTATTATTATTATTATTACTATTATTATTATTATTTTTATTATTATTATTATTACTATTATTATTATTATTAATATTATTATTATTATTATTATTATTATTGAGCGTTTTTCTGTGTTTTAATCACGTTTCAGAAAAAATGTAATTAAATACAATAAAATTATTTACCAAAAAAAAATTTTTTAATAAAAATGTAATTATTTCTAGTTTGCTTGGTTTTTTTTTAAAGATCAGACACAAAAATCTCCTCACTGACTGAAATCAGAGCATCTAAAACAAAACAAAAAAAAAACCTTAAATTTAAAGCAAATTTTAATAAACGTTCAGTCAGAGCTACAACAAACACAGAGTCACTTTTTTAGGAAGTAAAAATTTCACATCCGAGACTCATTTCATGTTTAGAAGATGAGCAGGCTTGTTTTTTTTCTGAGCTGAGGGACAGCAGGTGACCGGAGCTCCTAAACCCCTAAAACCCCGTAAAAACCCTTTAAGATATTTTCTGTCCTGAACTCTGAGTGCTGTGAGGAGGAGAAGAGGAGCGCTGACCCCCGAGTAACGAGTCGGCCGCCGCTAATTACTCCTGCAGTAAGAGATGAATGGATGGATCATCACTTCCCAGGGTCCGGGGTGGGAGATTTGGAGGAGCGTAGGGGGGCAGGATCAGGGGTGTGAGGATCAGGGGTGTGAGGATCAGGGGTGTGAGGATGAGGGACGAGGACACAGCTGCTTAAAACGGAAGCCAACAGTACAGAAGCTCAGATTTGATTCTGAGTCAAAAATGAAACACTGGCGCACGTTTGATCCTGGATTTTGGGGACGGTACATCACTTAAGACTCACGGTCTGGGTTCTAATTCGGTCTGTTTGTGTTTATCTATATAGAAGAAGAAGATTGTTTTTATGTGTACAATCCCACTGCTGCTGCTGGGTGGTGGTAGCTCAGTGGTTAAGTCATAGCTAGTAATCAGAAGGTTGGCGGTTCAAGCCCGACCTCTGCCAAGTTGGCACTGTTGGGGCAGGGCCCTTAACACACAGTTGCCTGCATTGTATTCACAAGTCGCTTTCGGGGGGGCAACAGTGTGCAGCAACAGTTTAGGGATGGCCCTTTCTTATTCCAGCATAAACCCTGACCTCTGGAATGAACCGGAACATCAACTAAGACTCATCTGAGAGTGTTGTTTGAATGGGCACAAATTCCCACAGACATACTCAAAGTCTTGTGAGAAGCCTTCTCAGGAAAGCAACATCAGTTGTTTGAATGGGCACAAATTCCCACAGACGTACTTATAAAGTGTTGTGAGAAGCCTTTTCATAAGAGCGGCTGTTGTTCGAGCTGCCAGCTCACACACACACACACACACACACACACACACACACACACCACCTTCTGCTAATCTCCTTAAGCATCTCCTCCAATTAAACTCCTCCAGCTTCTGTTCAGAAAGATCCAGAGCTCATCAGACGGACCCGGCCGTCCCGGAGAGGTCTCGACCCCGGGCTCCCTTACTCCATCTCGCTCGCGGCCCCCCGCCGTTCTATTACTGCGGCGGGTTCTTGCGTCTTGCTAATCTCTCTTTTCGGGCCCCGATGGCACTCACATTGGCGGCTGATTGGGCAGGCGGTGATGGGCGAGAGGTAGAACGCGGAGATACGTGGAGATGTGGAGACGTCTTAAACCCCACAGTTTTAATAGATGCTTGTTTGGAGTGAATCTCCAGCGATTCTCCTTTCAGGTGCTGAGTGAGGACTCTTCAGTCCAGGGTGAAGTAGAAAAGCGCTCTCAGATTGTTTATGCCAAGTGTTTCATGTGGGCGTCCACTGGTAATGCTCTCATAGCGTCAAATGCTAGCTAATGTCCGAGGAGGGGATCCAGGGTTCGAATCTCGGGGGTGTTATCAACCAGTCTGGTGTCTACATGGCCGTGAGTGGCAAATATCCGAGCATGAAGTGGCCGAAACAGTCGGGGGGTTCTCAGTGCAGGTCCCAAACCCGGATAAAAATAGAAGGGTCGCGACAAGAAGGGCGTCAGACGTAAATGCTGTACCAAGTCCCACATGGACCCACGTGGACCCACAGATCCGCTATGGTGACCCCATATTTAAATACAAAGTTGTTTAAAAAAAAAAATTTAAATGCAATAAAATGACAATTGTACAAAAGAAAAATTAATTTCTATTTTTTTAAAATTTAATATATATTTTATAATTTGTATTTTATATTTTATATAAATAATAAAAAAATTTAATTTAATAAAAATATGTTTATATTTTATCATTTGTAATTGATATTTTATATAAATGAAAGAAAAAATATATTCTAATTTTTAATTACTTTTTATATTTTATAATCTATCATTTATATTTTATGTAAATAAAAGAAAAAATAAATCTTTTTTAAATTAAATTATATTTATATTTTATAATTTGTAATTTATATTTTATATAAATAAATGAAAAAATTAATTTTATTTTTTTAAATATAAATTTTTGTTTTATAATTTGTCATTTTTATTTTATATAAAGAAAAGAAAAATTACATTTTATTTTATTTTAAAAATTAGATTTACAATTTATAATTTATATTTCATATAAATAAAACAAATTAAATTATTTTTTTTAATTATATTTATATTTTATAATTTATAATTTATAATTTATATTATATGTAAATAAAAGAAAAAATACATTTTGTTTTATTTTAAAAATTATATTTATAATTTATATTTTATATAAATAAAAGAAAAAATAAATTCTATTAATAAAAAACTATTATTTATATTTTATATTTATAATTTCAAAAAGTTGTTTAAAAAATAAAATGAAATTCAACTGATTTAAAAATAATTGAAGGTGATCAGCTGTATAGTTTAAAGTAAGCAAACAGAATCAGAATCTCATAAACATAATGTAAAATAAAATAAAATCTTTACCAGGCGTGTTATCCTGGTCAGGGTCAGGGTTATGGACTACCACCAATCAGACACAGCCAGTCACGATCGTGTAGGCACCCGGCCAGCTGATACGAATGTTGAGATTCGAACCCTGATCTGAGCAGAGACGAACTATCGTAACACTCTTCCTGCTCCACCCGAGTGCATAAAAGTGAATAGAATTGTTCTGCTTTGTAAGCCAGTGTATTGTGAGTGTGTGTGTGTGTGTGTGTGTGTGTGTGTGTGTGTGTGTGTGTGTGTTAGATAAATAAATAAAAGTTCAAGGGGAACAAACAGAAAAGAGAGAAAAACACAGACAGTAAACCAGAACGGTAAATAAATACATGAATGGGCTTGTGGGGTGTGTCTGTGCGTGTGTGTGTGTGTTTGTGTTGTTTTTGTGTGTGTGTGTGTGTGTGTGTGTGTGTGTGTGTATGGAACGTCAACTACCAGCCAGGTTATATTTCTCCAACGTGTGTGTCTGCGCTCACACTGAATCTTGAAAGACTGAATGCTGAATGCATGGGCACAAATTCTAACAGATGTGTTCCACCATCCTGTAGAAAGCTTTCCTAGAGGAGTTGAGTCTGTTGTAGTAGCAACAGAAGGGAAGGGGCGGGGGTCGACTCTACAACTCCATATTAATGGATGTTCAACAAGTTCACGGTCAGGTGTCCACATACTTTTGGCCATTTGGTGAATAATAAAGTAGATATGGTGTGTGTGTGTGTGTGTGTGTGTGTGCGTGTGTGTGTGTGTGTGTGTACCGTAGCGCATTCCTGCACTATCACTTCCTCCGTTAATGAGAGTGTAATAAAAGCATCACTCTCTTTTATTACACATTCCAAACTGTACATGTAACCTAGCAACCACACACACACACACACACACACACACACACAACCTCAAACCCACTCGACACCTGTGGGATGAATTGGAACGTCGACTGAGACAGAGGCCTCCTATTCCGGTCATGAGAGTGACCGCACAGATTCCTCTCTTTTGACTAAACCGATGGGCACAAATCCCCACAGGCACACGCCCAAATTTTGTTTACATATGCTGTATGGTCAAAAGTATGTGGACACCTGACCATGAGCTCTTTTGGACTAAATGGATGGGCACAAATCCCCACAGGCACACTCCCAAATTTTGTTAAAGCTTACAGAAGAACAGTGTTCCTAACACTATATGGCCAAAAGTATTTGGACACCTAACTGGACAGGCACAAATCCCCACAGGCGCACTTCCAAATTTTGTTTACATATGCTATATGGCCAAAGGTATGTGGACACCTGACCGTGAGCTTCAGGTCATGATCCTGACCGCACAGATTCTTCACTTTTGACTAAACAGACAGGCACAAATCCCCACAGGCACACCCCCAAATTTAGTTTAAAGCCTTTATAGGAACGCTATATGGCCAAAAGTATTTGGACACCTGACCGTGAGCTTCAGGTCATGATCCTGACCGCATAGATTCTTCACTTTTGACTAAACAGACAGGCACAAATCCCCACAGGCACACCCCCAAATTAAGTTTAAAGCCTTTATAGGAACGCTATATGGCCAAAAGTATGTGGACACCTGACCGTGAGCTTCCGGTCATGATCCTGACTGCACAGATTCTTCACTTTTGACTAAACAGACAGGCACAAATCCCCACAGACACACTCCCAAATTTTGTTTACATACGCTGTATGATCAAAAGTATTTGGACACCTGACCGTTAGCTTCCGGTCATGAGTGTGACCGCACAGATTCTTTTCTTTTGACTAAACGGATGGGCACAAATCCCTACAGGCGCACTCCCAAATTTAGTTTAAAGCCTTTATAAGAAGGGTGTTCCAATACGCTATATGGCCAAAAGTATTCGGACACCTGACCATGAGTTTCACGTCATTTGGGTGACCACACAGATTCTCTTTTGACTTAATGGATGGGCACAAATCCCCACAGGTGCACTTCCAAATTTTGTTTACATATGCTGTGTGGTCAAAAGTATGTGGACACCTTAGCTTATCGAACATCCTATTAAGGCTTCTCACAAGATTTTGAAGTATGTCTGTCGGGATTTGTGACAGTGTTTGTATGACTGTATGATGTTGATGTTTAGATTTCAGAACATTCATGCTGATTCGTGTCTCTTCTTCCTTCCAGCCTGTAAGGCGGGTCACTACAGGGCCTTATTGACGGACGCCGGCTGCTCCAAGTGCCCCCCACACAGCTACTCGGTCCGCGAAGGTTCCACCTCGTGCACGTGCGACAAGGGATTCTTCCGCTCCGAGACGGACCCCGCCTCCATGCCCTGCACCCGTAAGTGGACGCGACCCTGCACCCTACACCTGCTGGCTTTTTACTGAACCAGTGGGCACAAATTCCCACAGGCACACTCCTGAATTCTGTTCAGAAGAACAGTGTTCACATACGCTATATGGCCAAAAGTATTTGGACACCCGGCCATCCTGTTTCGAAAACACATGCTAAGAAGGCCTCTCACTAGGCTTTGAAGTATGTCTGTGGGGATTTGTGCCCGTTCAGTCGATAGATGACAGCGTTTGTACAGTGCAGTTCATTCCAAAGCTAAAAATGACAGATTGTGGAGTGAAATGGGACTCCCCGCTCACGGTCGACATTCCAATTCATCCCAGAAGCATTCAGTATGGTTGACTGAGGGCTTTGGACTAAACCAGTGGGCACAAATTCCCACAGGCACACTCCTAAAATTTGTTTAAAGCTTTCAAAGCTATAAACAGTGTTTATAGGAAAATGAAAAGTTTTTGGACACCTGACCGTCCTGTTTTAAAAACACATGCTAAGAAGGCTTCTCACGAGGCTTTGAAGTATGTCTGGGGGGATTTGTGCCCTTTCAGTCAAAAAATGGCAGCTTTTGTATGGCTGGGTGCTGATGTTGATGTTCCAGTTCGTGCCAGAGCTGAAAACGACCACAAAGTGCAAAAGGGGGAGTGAATTGGGACTCCAGACTCACAGTCGACATTCCAATTCATCCCAGATGCATTCACTGGGGTCGACTGAGGGAAGATGAGGACCATCAACTGGTCAAACCAAGTTTTTATGATTAGGAAGGCATGGTGGCTTGGTGGGTAGCACTGTCGCCTCAGAGCAAGAAGGTTCTGGGTTCGAATCCCTGTGTGGTTTTCTTGCGGGCGTTCCGGTTTCCTCACACAGTCCAAAAACATGCAGCCAGGTTAAATAGGGATACTAAATTGCCCCTAAGTGTGGGTGTGGGCTCTGTGATGGACTGGCAACCTTGCCAAGGGTGTTTCCTACCTTTCAGCCAGTGAACTGCACCCACCGCGACCCTGACCAGGATATAAATGTTGTGTATGAACTGTATGTACTGAAGTGCTCACCAGACTCTTTTAAAAGTGCCCGGAACAATAATGGGTGCGAACATATTTCTGAAAGTTTATGGACAGGGAGTAAAGTCGACCCTGTGGAAGTTTGGAATCTGCTTTGTGGTCCAGACCCCCGGACCAAATTTTCTGGGCCTTTCCGAAACGCGTAAGCGGAAAAAACCTGAAGTTTGTTGGGTTGCGTCTGCTCCAGGGTTCGTCTGACGTGCCTGACATCTCTGTGGAGAGAAATTCAGCGGTGAGCCGGAGCAGCCGGAGCATGTGTGGTCCGAACGGGGCGGCGGGACGAACACATCGGGGCTCAGCTATTAGCGTTATTCCTATCAGCCTCCCACTTACTTACGGTGATGCTGATGGTCTCGTGATCTCCCCCCCCCCACACACACACACACACACACACTGAGCAAACAGCGGGGAAAGCCTGCGGCGACGACTTGCCATAAACTTAATTAGGGCTAAATTCGGCGGCGGCGGGATTACACAAACACTCGCAATAAAAAGGCCGTGAGATTTGCGAGCGCTCGTTTGCTCTCCGGCGCTGAATAAACACCGAGCGGCTTTGATCCGTCTGTAAAAAGCACGTCTGTGTTTCGGGTCTCGGCCTCTCCGGTTACACGGGCTCGATCTGAACCCCCCCCCCCCCCCCCCCCAACCTTCCCTCACGGGCCTGCCGGTGCGGCACAGCTAATCCAGATTTAATTACTCCATTAAATTGAAGGAACAGGGCTGCGTTTCATTTACACTCCCTTTATTATTAGTATTATTATTATTTACTATTGTAGTTACACCGGGCAGGTCACTAATCCATCGTAGGGCTTCCCTTCTCACACACAGCCTGCTGTGTCTGTCTAGACACCAGGCCGGTCGATAGCACTGCAGATATTCTCAGCTATGGTGGGCCAGCTTAACAGACAACAGACATTAATGCTGTTCCACTCGAGCGCCTTGTTATTATTAATATTATTATTACTGATTATCTTTAACCAAAAATAAATATAAGATACATAATTAAGTGGACGGTACGTTTTGCATCATTATCAAGTTAGAGCTTTTTCTTCATTTTTTTTTTTTTTTTTTTTCAAATTGTTTTCTTTTTTTATTTCTTTTTATTATGTTTTTTTATTTATTTATGTATTTCTCTTTTTATTACTTTTTAATATTTAACATCACAGTTTTGTTATTTTTTTCACTTTTTTAAATAATGTTTGTGTATTTTTTCTCATATTTTTTCCTTTTTATTTATTTGTTTATTTAAATTTATTTTTTTTATTTTTTTTATCAGCATTATTTGATACTCACATAAAATGATGCATTTCTTTTTTCCAAATACTTTGTATGTTTATTATCATTACCAAATCTATGCAGCTGTTTTTTTAAATATAGTTTTGTTTTTTTCTCTTTGTGTTACAGTTTTGTTTTCTTTTTTCTACAATTTTTTAATATAATTATTCTTTTTTTCTTTATTTTTTATTTTTCATAAATAACAAGCAGATTAATAACTGAATCATTAATATATTGTTTTGTTCCCAAATTAAAACTATGCAGTCATCAAGTATTGAATTAAAAGTGTAATTTAAATCATGATTTTCTATTTTTATTAATTTTTATTTATTGTTTGTATTTTTCTTTCTTTCTTGATATTTTTTTTATATCATGCATTAATTCAAAATTTAATTACATAAACATCTTATTAAAATAATGCAGATTTAATATTAAAATTTTCTTATTTTCACGTTTAAACATTTTTTTTTTTTTCTTCTTATATTTTTTGTTTCGTTTTTTCGTTTTTGAATTTTTTTTCCATTTTTTTTCTTTTTTCTTTTTTTTTCTTTTTAAATTTTTTTCCATTTTTTGTTTTGTTTTTCTTTTTTTGTTTCCATTTTTTGTTTTCTTTTTTATTTATTTTTTCTTATTTAAATCTTTTTCATTTTTTTTGTTTACAATTTCTTTTTAGTTTTTTTTTCTTTTATTTTCTTTTTTCCATTTTTTTCTTTTGTTTTAGATTTTTTTTTTTTTTTAGTTTTTGATCTGCATCATTAGATGCTCACATAAAATAAATATAGATTTTGTTCCTGACCACCCACCCTCTGTTCCTCTCCGTCCCCTCAGAGCCACCGTCCGCCCCGCAGCACCTCATCTCCAACGTGAACGAGACCTCGGTGAACCTGGAGTGGTCGGTGCCGGCGTTCTCCGGCGGCCGGCAGGATCTCACCTACAACGTCGTGTGCAGGCGCTGCGGCCCGGACGGACAGAGGTGCGAACCCTGCGGCGTCTGGGTGCACTTCACGCCGCAGCAGCTCGGCCTCCGGAGCACCCGCGTGTCCATCAACGAGCTCCAGGCGCACACCAACTACACCTTCCAGGTGTGGGCGGTGAACGGCGTGTCCCCGCAGAGCCCGGGGCCCGAGCAGGCCGCCTCGGTCACCGTCACCACCAACCAGGCCGGTGAGTGCTGCTGTCCGTCCTGGTTACCCGTCTGTGGGAACAGTTTGGGGAGTTTCCTTTCCTGTGTGCTGTGGTTTGTTTCGGTGTGATAGAACCTGACCGGCCTGAATCGGAATGCTGACTGAGACCGTCTGACCTCACCGATGCTCTCGTGGCTTCTTCCATCAGCCAGCGCATGTGGTTGTAATTTTGGCCCGTCCACATACTTATGGCGGCGCGGTTAATGATATAATGAGACGTGTCAATACAATGCATTACAACGTTAACGACTAGCAGCATGCTAACCACGTGGCGTTAGGTGTGAGGCTAATTTATAGCATGCTACAAAGTGCTAGCACTCATATAAAACAGGCTAAGTAAATGTGAGTGTCAGGAGCCATTACGCTAACAATAAACTGATTGTGTGTGTGTGTGTGTGTGTGCACTCCCATTGTGCTCGTTTGTTAGCGGCGAGTGTGTGAAGTTTACAGAGTGTTTAATGACAGGCAGGACGGAGCTTCGTGTCAGGATTAGCGTGGGTGAATGTTAGCTAATGCCCAGCACACCTGTGCTAGCTCACTACCGCTAATCTGTCTGTGTTTAGCATTTACAGCCCAGACGCAGCTGGACGTTCCAGTGCTTTGTTTTGTTGTTAAAGTTTTTTTACGTGGTTTTATTAGCCTGGATTTTTATGTTTCTTTATAAGGATTTTATCTGTGTTTTTAGTATTTTGTTTTATAACTTTTTTGTTTTGTTTTCTTTTAGTTTTGCTTTTTATTGGGGCTTTAAATCTTAGAGTTTCAGTTTTATTGATGTTGTAGATAAAAATGTGTGACAGAAATCAGAAAATTTATTGTTTTTAATTGTGGTTGTTTCTGCAAAAAAAATATATTTTTTTTATTTTTCTTATTTCTTTTTCTCTTTCCTTCTTTCTTTCTTTCTTTCTTTCTTTCTTTTTCTTTCTTTTTTCTGTTTCTTTGTTTCTTTTACTTTCTTTTTCTTTCTTTTTCTTTATTTATTTATTTTTCTTTATTTATTTTCTTTATTTATTTTTCTTTATTTATTTTCTTTATTTATTTTTCTTTATTTTTTTAATTTTTTAATTTTTATTTCTTTCTTCATTTTTCTTCATTTATTTATTTTTCTTTTTTTCTTAATTTTTAACTTGGTTTTTTAAATTGATTTTGAATGACTGGAAGCCTTTCTCTCGACTTTTCTTAATCATTATTTTTTTCCTCTGGTTTTCCAGCTCCCTCTCCGGTTTCTTCCATCCAGGCCAAGGACATCACACGGCACAGCGTGTCCCTGGTGTGGCTGCAGCCCGAGAGACCCAACGGCGTCATCCTGGAGTACGAGGTCAAGTACTACGAGAAGGTGAGCGGGGTGTCCGGGAATCATGGGAAATGTAGTACAGGATTGTAAGCTAATAGTGCACATTAAAAATGAAGCTGTGGGGGGTGAAGGTCGGGGGTTCTGGGACGGCGTGAGGGAGGTTTAGAAGTTCTGCGTCCCGCGGCGTGGTCCCGCGGCGTGGTCCTGCGTTCTGCTCCAACATCTACAGGCCGAGCCGTGGGGGGCGTGAGGAACACTCTCGCTCCTCTCTGGCTTTAGTGGAGTGGTTTCATTGCACAAACACATTCGGTTCCACCCGTGGGAGGCGAGAGAACAATAAACCGGGGCTTTGTTTCTCTTTGTGCTTTTGAATCAGCTGGTTTGTGGTTTCTTCTCGTCTCGTCTGCAGCTAAAATCTCCTCTCTGTTCTTTCATCCACCCAGAGTTCCGATTCAGCTAAACAAAAACGTCTCATCACAGGGGAGAGTCCTGCACCCTCAGGAATCAGGATCGTCTTATAAATAATTAAATAAAATAAAGGAAAATAAAGAAATAAAACAAAAACGTCTCATCACAGGGGAGAGTCCTGCACCCTCAGGAATCAGTGTCGTCTTTACACTGATTCATTTTCTGTAATTAATTTAAATAATACAATTAATAAAATCAATAAATAAAATAATAATAATAAAATAATAATAATGATATTAATAAATATAATAATGAATATAATAAAGAAATGAATATATTATTATATTGTTAATAAAATAATAGTAAGAATTATTATTATTATAAATTATTATAATTAGAATTAGAAGAAGTATAAATTCAATTATATATAATATATTTTTTAATTTATTTCAATTAAAAAAACTTTATTATAATATTAAATAACAATAATAAATAATAGTAATAATAATAAAAAAATTAAAAAGCTTTATTTCAATATTTAATAATAATAATAATACATATACTAACAATAACAACATTCATAATAATAATAATAATAATAATAATAAATTAATAAAACTGTAATAATAATAATTAAAAAAATAAAAATAAATAAATAATAATAATATTTTGTAAAACACCAACAAAATAGTAATAATAATAATAATGACAGTAATAATAATAATAATAATATTTTGGGTGAATTTTGTGTACATTTTGTTTAAATTGTTTTAAATTTTTAACATTTTTAATATTAGCTTGACTGTATTGTAGGTTGAATGAAGAAATGAATGATTGAATGAGTGAGTGAGTGAGTGAGTGAGTGAATAAATGAATGGGTTAAACGATCTGTCTGTCTCGCCCCATCAGGATCAGAACGAGCGCAGCTATCGCATCATGAAGACCTCCTCCCGCAGCGCCGACATAAAAGGTCTGAGTCCGCTCACCTCCTACGTCTTCCACGTCCGCGCCCGTACCGCCGCCGGCTACGGTGAATTCAGCGCCCCCTTCGAATTCATGACCAACTCAGGTGGGTACAACCAACAAGCTCTTGGTTAGGTGTCCACATACTTTTGTCCTGGAAAGACTTTTTCTGACTGGCTGTTATTATTGATCCAGTTCCTTCTCCCATCATCGGTGATGGTGCCAACTCCACGGTTCTCCTGGTCTCGGTTATCAGCAGTGTGGTTCTGCTGCTCGTCTTCATCGGGGTCTTCATCATCGGCCGCAGGTATGAGGCTCGTCTTTCCACACTGACTGTAAAGTTCCTCCTTCAGAACTGGGCTTAAGCTTTGTTACTGGTATATGTAGCTCTGATACTAGAATGTGTAGCTTTGGTACTGGATCTAGAGTCCAGCTTTGGTACTGGTACATGCAGCTTTGGTACTGAAACTTATGTCCAGCTATGGTACTGGATCTGGACTCCAGCTATGGTACTGGAACTAGAGTCTAGCTTTGGTTCTGGAACTGTACTTTAGCTTTGGTGCTAGATCTAGACCTCAGCTTTGGTACTGGAATGTGTCATTTTAATACTGGAAATTGACTCTAATTTTGGTACTGGAACTGGAGTACAGCTTTGTTACTGGTACATGTAGTTTTGGTACTGGTACATGCAGCTTTGGTACTGGTACATGTAGCTTTATTACTGGAACTGGAGTCCAGCTTTGGTACTGGAACCGAAGTCCAGCTATGGTACTGTAACTGGACTCAAATTTTGGTACTGGAAGTAGAGTCCAGCTTTGGTACTGGTACAAGTAGCTCTGATACACCAGCTGTGATAGTGGAACATGTAGTTTTGGTACTGGAACTGAAGTCCAGCTTTGGTACTGGAACTGGACTCCAGCCTTGTACTGGAACTAGAGTCCAGCTTTGGTACTGGTACAAGTAGCTTTGGTACTGGAACATGTAGCTTTGATACTGGAACTGAAGTCCAGCTATGGTACTAGATCTGGACTACAGTTTTGGTACTGGAACTGGACTCCAGCCTTGTACTGGAACTAGAGTCCAGCTTTGGTACTGGTACAAGTAACTCTGATACTGGAACTGGACTCCAGCCTTGTACTGGTACAAGTAGCTCTGATACTGGAACTGGACACCAGCTGTGATACTGGAGCATGTAGCTCTGATACTGGAACTGATACTCTGCCAGTAGACTGGTAGCTAATAAAAAAGACACAGTTCCAGTTACCTGGAGCTACAGGAACAGTTCCTGTGTGCTGTGATCAGTAAGGCGTCTCAGGTGAGCGCTTGTGTTCCTCACGTCGAGTGACACTGTAGCTTTATCAGCTGTGATAATCACCTCACTGCCCCAAATTCCATCACATCCTAATGAAAGGCTCCTTTGTTTCCTAAAAGCTCCCATTAGGCACTTCCTGCCCCTCTCTATTCACAGAGGGGCGACACCCCGCTGTCTCACTTTTCCTCACCTGTCCTCACCTGATTTAACCCCTAACCGACAGCGACCAGAACCGAGGGGCAAACCCGGGTCCTGGGGATGTGTGTCACTGACACACTATAGTTCAAACACCTTCGTTTGCTGTCTGTGGGGAGTTTTACAGGTTCTCCACACGTTCCTTGAAACATGGAATGTAAATTGGCTGCTCCAAATGGCCCACACACACACACACACACACACACTGCCCCACCCACCTCAGGGGGCGTTTATCATCACCAGGCTGCACCAGAGAAACAATAATAACAACCACATTCCTGAAAAGGGTGCACAGGCTCGCCCAGGTGACCCCGCAGTCAGGGGTGTGTGTGTGTGTGTGTGTGATGGAGCTCCTGCCGTTCTGACCAAGTGACCCCAGAGCTTTTGGTAGTGGGGGGTGAAGATTGGTCATGTACGTGTGCGTGCGTTTGTGTGAGTGTGTGTGTGTGGGAGGAGGGTGTGTGTGTGTGTGTGTGTGGGAGGAGAGTGTGTGTGTGTGTGTTTGGATAAGGTTGACTGTTCTAACCACTTCCTGAGTCTCAATTCAATTACATTCAATTGAAGGTTCTTTATTTCTGACAAACAACAGTTCACTTCTGATGCACCGACTCAGGTTACACAGGGTGTGTGTGTGTGTGTGTGTGTGTGTGTGTGTGTGTAAACAGCACTGTAAAATAAAACATGATAAATAATGAACTCATTTAAACTCAAAGAATTAAATAATAATAATAACAATAAAGAAAAGAACAATAATAACAGTATTAAGGAAAACAAAACAAAACTTAATACTAAAGGAAAAAATTAATAAAAAATAATTTTATGTCCCATTGCACATCTTATTTGAATGTATATATTTAGATTTTTTTGTGGTTTTACTAATGTTTTAATACTGTAGTTTCAGTTTTAGGTTTTTCTTCTTTTTTATTATTTTGTATTTGTTTATGATTTTTTAATTATTATTTCAGCTGTTTTAATGTTTGACCTTTGAAAAAACAAACCATGTTGACTAAACAAGATTTTTTTTTTTGCTTTTTCAATTTGGTTCATATTATTTTGTAATTTTTGGTACTTTTGAATTCTTGTGAATGTAATAACTGTATAATCAACTAAATTTAAAAGCAGTTTTAGAAGAAACAATTTTTTTTACATAGACACTTTTTAGAATAAAATAATAAAAACAGCAAAGAAAAATAGTAAATAATAATAATTAATATTAATTAAAATAATACTAAAGAAAAAAATAAATAAAAATATATTTTTTGTAAACATACATTACAATTTTAAGTTCTACTGCATGTTTTATTTGTATGTATATATTTAGATTTTTTTGTGGTTTTACTAATTTTTAAATAATTTTTTACTTTTAGTTTTACATTTTTTGAAAAAACAAACCACATTGTTTAAAAAAAAACATTTTTATGCTTTTTTAATGAGGTTCGTATTTTTATTGTTTATTTTATTTTGTAACTTTTGGTACTACTGGATTTGTAATAATTTTATAAGCAGCTAAATTTAAAAGAAGAAACAAAAGAAAAATGTGTCAAGTCTTTTACATCAACACTTTTTGGATCAAAACAAACAAAGTAATAAAGAAAAAATAGTAAAAATAATACTAAAGGAAAAGAATAAATAAAAATATATTTATTTGTAAACATACATTACAATTTTGACTTCCATTGCACATCTTATTTGCATGTATAAATTTAGTTTTTTTTTTTTTTTTAGTTTATTTATTTATTAATTTTTACTAATACTGAAGATTCAGTTGTTTTTTCTTGCTTTATTTTTTATGTATTTTATTTAATTTTTTTTTCTTTGAATTTTTGCGATGGTGTGAAAGTGGAAGAGCTGCTTTCATGTTTGACCTTTGATAAAACAAACCACGTCCACTAAACGAAAAATCAGTTTTGTGTGTGATTTTAATTCTCACCTTTTGTGTTATTATTATTTTAGGAGGAGTAAATACAGCAAAGCCAAGCAGGATTCGGACGAGGAGAAGCACCTCCATCCAGGTACTGCCGTGCACTTATATTATTTCTGAACGTTCACACACTCGGGGGGGGGATGGAGGGGGGACGTGGAGACGGGTGTCGTCTCAGCCAGACAGGAGCCAGCGGGAAGCGCGGCGGGAATTGAAAACACATGTTGCCCCGTTTGTTGTCGCGCGTTTCCTAACCCTCCCTTGTGCGTCCGTCCGCAGGGGTGCGGATCTATGTGGACCCTTTCACGTACGAGGACCCCAACCAGGCCGTCCGCGAGTTCGCCAAAGAGATCGACGCCTCCTGCATTAAGATCGAAAAGGTCATCGGGATTGGTAAGGAGCCTCCGGCTGCGCTTTATTCTGACCAGCGTTGTTTTACGCTCCTGTACTGAATGAAACCCCGTTCCTCAGGTGAATTTGGGGAGGTGTGCAGCGGCCGCTTGAAGATGCCCGGCAAGCGCGAGATCTGCGTCGCCATCAAGACCCTAAAAGCGGGATACACGGAGAAGCAGAGGCGGGACTTCCTGAGCGAGGCGAGCATCATGGGACAGTTCGACCACCCCAACATCATCCGGCTGGAGGGAGTCGTCACCAAATGTGAGCTTTCGCACCCCTTTAACACCCCTTTAACGACCCTAATGCCCACCAGAGTTGGTTTAGTGCCCTAGATTTAGGACGGGGCCGTGGTAGGACAGGGTCGTGTTACATTTACAGTTACAGTAAACAGTCTGAGCAATTGAGGGTTAAGGGCCTTGCTCAAGGGCCTAACAGCAGCAACCTGGATGTAGTGGGGCTTAAACCAGCGACCTTCTGAGTACTAGTCCAGTACCTTAACCACTAGGCTTGCTCGTGTTAGTGCTGCAAAGCTCCAGGGTCCTAAAGGCCTCGGTTTAACCTGCATGAACGTACCAGTGAGTACATTTGCGCCTCTTGATCACCTATTGGTTCGAGTAATGGAGTCAGCTGGCGACTGTGATGCCCGGCACAGACTGACACCCTGTGGGTACAAAGTCTACCCTGCAAGCTGTGTTTCTAAAATGAAAAGAGGGGTGATAATGAAGCCACTACGACCCCAAACGAGGTTTCCAGTGACTACCTAGACCCAGTATAATCACCATAAAGGGTGCAGGCGGTTCAGACCCCGAGTTTGGAGTGTAGGTGGTGCCCAGAACCCGCTCCAGTCCAGCAGAACCTTGGAAAACTCGACCAGTCGACATTCTGACGTTTCTGACAGCTAAAGCTTCGGTTTGGCACCGAGCATCGAAAGCCCCCTCGAGTGCAGTTCTTCTGCTCCGTTTTCTGAATTACATCTCGCAACGTGATCAGCGTTTGGCACCGAATCCGCTGCCCCCTTACGCTCCCCCTCCGTCAAAATCAAGCTTGTCTGTTTCGATACCCGCTGCTCTTTTCCAGAGCCGGGTCTTGGCAGCCGGGCGGCTCGGACGCTACGTATTCTTATATTGACGTATCGATTAAGAATGAAAGGAAAACATTCTGACGTGCGCGTGTGCGTTAACTCCATCGGTCTGGAAGGGTTTGCCCACGTGATGATCCCCTGGCATCCTTCCAGTTTCTTTAGAGATGATGCCAACAGGTTTGAGAGGAGCCTGAGAGGAACCCGTCCTCTAGCTAGTCTTCGGTATTGCACAACAGGTTATATTAATCGAAGGCTGAGGGATAACACATGCTTCCTCCGACGCACAGGGCAGCTGGATATGGCAGAAAAGGTGGTCACTACCCTGTTACTAGGTTTAAATGTATTACACCTGAATCAGAGCCGGCTATGCTCTTTAGGACTCCTGGTTAAACAGGAATATGTCAGTAATTGGTCGGCCACCTGTCATTAGACAAAGTCTCAGTTCGATCGTTTATGTGCGTAAGTGAAATACTACACATCATATACTGGAACAGGAAAGGTCCTTCCCTAACATGTTTCTGCAAAGTTCTGCACATATTTTCCCTTATATGATGTGGTGGATGATTCTCAGCACTGCAGTGACACTGACATGGTGGTGGTGTGTTAGTGTGTGTTGTGCTGGTATGAGTGGATCAGACACAGCAGCGCTGCTGGAGTTTTTAAACACCTCACTGTCACTGCTGGACTGAGAATAATCCACCAACCAAAAATATCCAGCCAACAGCGCCCCGTGGGCAGCGTCCTGTGACCACTGATGAAGGTCTAGAAGATGACCAACTCAAACAGCAGCAATAGATGAGCGATCGTCTCTGACTTTACATCTACAAGGTGGACCAACTAGTGAGTGGACACGGTGTTTAAAAACTCCAGCAGCGCTGCTGTGTCTGATCCACTCATGCCAGCACAACACACACTAACACACCACCACCATGTCAGTGTCACTGCAGTGCTGAGAATGATCCACCACCTAAATAATACCTGCTCTGTGATGGTCCTGTGGGGGTCCTGACCATTGAAGAACAGCAGGTGAAAGCAGGCTTAAACAGTATGTAGTGAAACAGATGTACTACAGTCAGTAATTGTAGAACTACAAAGTGCTTCTATATGGTAAGTGGAGCTGATAAAATGGACAGTGAGTGTAGAAACAAGGAGGTGGTTTTAATGTTATGGCTGATCAGTGTACGAGGGATCTCACTTGTTTTATTAAAGGTCGTACAATCCGCCGGATCTGATTGTTCGTTCCGGCGACCATCTCCAGCAGGGCCAATTAAACGTGTTAAACCGCTAATGATAGCGCGCGCGTCCTGAATAAATACCCGCCGAGAGCCCCCGATCCTCGCCGAGACAATGCCAGGGAAAGAGACGCCGGCCGGCGTCCCCGAGGAAGGCGTTCGGCCGGCGCGCAACAACACGCCGACGCTGACGCCGAGCGCCGGAGCGCCAGATCGCATTTGCATAATGAAGCCGCCACTCCGGCACCACGATGATTTCTCTGAGGCGGAGAGCCTTAGCGGGCGCGTAATTGTCCTCCTTTGTGAAGCCGTCACATCGCTACCGACGTCTCGGTGAACAGGGGGCTGGTGGCTTCTTCAACGGAAGCAGAGCGAGCGAAATAGCACCTATGCTAACGATATTAGAAATAAAAATACAGGAATCTTGATTGCAAAGTGTCACTCCGAGCATGCTAAACAAACTTTAGCATGTTATATATGCTGTATGATGTATTTTCCATCGGAAACTTTATTTATTTATTTAATTATTTATTTATTTATTTGTTATTTTAACTATTTATTTATTTATTTGTTATTTTAATTATTTATTTATTTATTTGTTATTTCATTTGTTTATTTATTTATTTGTTATTTCATTTATTTATTTGTTATTTCATTTATTTATTTATTATTTTCCGCGTGCTGTCGACAGTTACGCAACCAGACAGCTAGCGAAGTGAAAGCGCGCACACTTTCTCCTTCAGAAAGATTTTTGATTAGCGTCTCATTCCTCCACCCGCTGAAGATGATTACCGTCCATGCGCCAGCCTCCGCCGAGACTTGGCCGAGGCGGCGGAGTGTTTGTTTTGCAGATGGCGCGGCTGATTGCTAGTTATGAACCAGAGCTAGCTAAAAACGGCGCGAGAAGGAGAAGAAAGAAATAAAACCGGGGGGTGGAGGCGTAGCGGGAGATGTGGAGCACAGCTGCACCTGCTTCGGATACGCGGTTCTGAAACAGGCTTATATATAGCGTATACTGTATAATGCGCTGTATGAGCTAACGAGGCTAACAAGACACGAAAGCTGATTAAAACAAGTTGCATTAGCCTTTGGAACAACGGTACCTAATATGGCTAATAATACTTACAATCTAATGTAGTTGACTTAGCTAGCATGCTAACTGAACAATACTAGGTATTATTAACATGCTAGATGAGAAACAAGCGAGCTACATGATCAAATAAGCGATAAAGAACAAGAACTTGTGGAATGTATGCTCATCGAACAAGCTAGCATGGCTAACAAAGCTCAAAAGCAATGCTAGCCAGGCTAAAATGTTAGCCAGGCAACGCAAACACATGTACACTAGCATTTTGGACACAGAAACATTTGTTGAGTAAGACAAACTGGTCGTAAACTGTGAACAATATCAGATCTTCATAGCATTTCGCTAAATAATGATAATAATGTTTTAATCGACGTCTGTTTTTATTGTTTAGGTAAGCCGGTCATGATCATCACCGAGTACATGGAGAACGGCTCCCTCGACGCCTTCCTGAGGGTACGGCTAGCTTCCACACCTGACTCTTTACCATGCTAACTATGCTAATGCTAAAACTCCTGTTCACTCCTTTCTGAGGTAAACGTTTCTCGTTCTGCTCCGGTTCGTTGTAGAAAAACGACGGCCGCTTCACCGTCATCCAGCTGGTCGGTATCCTGCGAGGAATCGCATCCGGGATGAAGTACCTGTCCGACATGAGCTACGTCCACCGCGACCTGGCCGCCAGGAACATTCTGGTGAACAGTAACCTGGTGTGTAAGGTGTCGGATTTCGGGATGTCCCGCGTGCTGGAGGAGGATCCTGACGCGGCGTACACGACACGGGTAAAGCTTTTAATATGTTAGAAAGCATGAGCCATGCTGGGACTGGGTGGTTACGCGGCGTTCGGGTCCAGTGTTGGACAAGCTAGCGGCTAAGCTACAAAAATGTTCCGTTAAAGTAAAAACTGAAAAATGTAGGCAGCTAAACTTCAAGCTACATGGCTAAATTAGCACACTCATGCTACATTATTATTATTATTATTATTTATTATTATTAATTATCAATAATTATTATTTTAAATTATTTATTATTATTATTATAATTATTATTTATTATTATTAATGATTTATTATTATTTGTTATTATTATTCATTATGTATTATTATTAATTATTATTATTATTATTATTATTATTAAGCGAAATCTATGAGGTAGCAATGCTAACAACTTGCTATTTGTATTAGTGCTATATTGAAGCACTAACAGAAAAATGTAGGCAGCTAAACTGCAAGCTACATGGCTACATTAGCACACTGAAGCCACAGTATTATTATTATTTTTTAGCTACTTCTATATCATTTAGCAATGCTAATTTTGCTACACGCCTATAAACTACTTGTTTTCAAAAGTAGTGATGCTACAAATGCTACGACAGCCAGAGTATCGAACATTACAGCTTTCACTAAAGTAAAACTAGCCTCGCTAGATAAAAATTTATAATAATTTAGGTATTGTACTTAAATTGTGGATCGTTTATCGATGCTAATATGCTACATTTAGACTTCTTTTAGCTTTTAATGATCTGTGCAATATATTTAGATAGCTAAAGTATAAGCTAGATGGCTAGTAGCTTGTAGTTTGTCTAAATACAACCAGCTTCATTGAAAAACAGTAACAGCGCTAAACGGCGCTACTTGTAGCAATGCTACGACCCAACACTGGCAGCCGAGACTTGCATGCTGTAAAGTGCTAAGAGAACCAGACTGTTGCTCTGGTCTAGTTTTTAATTAGTTACTAACCCCTTAGCGCCGCTTGGCGTGGTTCGGTTCGGGTGCGGCTGCGGGCGCGGTCGAGTAACCCTGGTGGCGGATGTTTGTTGTGTCTCTCGAAAGGAAATAATGGGAACCTATCAATCGCAGGGTGGAAAGATCCCAATCCGCTGGACGTCCCCGGAGGCCATCGCCTACAGGAAGTTCACCTCGGCCAGCGACGTGTGGAGCTACGGGATCGTCATGTGGGAGGTCATGTCGTACGGCGAGCGTCCGTACTGGGACATGAGCAACCAGGACGTGAGTGGACCTCCAGATTTCACGAGAACGAGCTGATTCAGACTTTGCCACCTTTCGGTTTTCTCACGCACCCTCTGTCGCTTCCATCAGGTCATCAAAGCCATCGAGGAGGGGTACAGGCTGCCCCCGCCCATGGACTGTCCGGTCTCTCTACACCAGCTCATGCTGGACTGCTGGCAGAAGGAACGTTCAGAGAGACCAAAGTTCAGCCAGATCGTCAACATGCTGGACAAACTGATCCGGAACCCCAACAGCCTGAAGAGGACCGGAGCCGAAATAGCGAGGTACGGATCTATATTATGGATAGAGCAAACAGTTTGGGGAAGGCCTGTGTGCTTCTAGGGTTTGGTTTAGAGAAACTCCAGTAGTCGCCATTGGGATGAATTGGAACGTCTCTAACTGAATAGGCACAAATCCCCACAGAAACAGTCCACAATCCTGTAAGAGTGAAACGTAATTATTTATTATTATTATTAAAATTAATATTATTATTATTTATTATTATTATTGTTACTTATTCATTATTATTATTATTATTATTATTATTAATAATACTATTATTAAAATTATTATTATTATTATTATTACTACTTATTTATTATTATTCCTATTATTATTATTATTGCTTTTTTATTATTATTATTATTATTAGTAGTAGTAGTAGTATTCATTATTATTATTATTATTATTACTTATTTATTATTATTATTATTATTTATTATATTATTATTTTATTATTGTTCATTATTATTATTATTATTATTGTCATTATTATTAATAATATTATTATTGTTATTATTATTTATTACTATTATTTATTTATTATTATAGCGAGGTACAAATCCATGATAATAAACGTAGTTTCTGTTTCCCGACAGACCCAACACCACCCTCCTAGAGCCCAGCAGTCCGGAGTTCTCCCCTCCCCTGGGCACCGTCACCGACTGGCTAACGGCCATCGACATGGAGCGTTACCGTGACAACTTCACCGCCGCCGGCTACATCACCCCGGAGGCCGTGGTGCACATGACGCCGGAGTAAGTCACCCAGATCTGACATATAACAGGAACAAGTTCCTACAGTCCTAACGCTGAGTCATTTCCGCCAGTCATTTCATCCTGGTCAGGGTCACAATGGGCACTTAGCCCACCTCTGGACCCGCCTTGACCCTGACCAGGATAAAGCTTTTACTGAAGGGAAATTGGTAAAATATACAGTAGCTGGGTCCAAGCACGAAGGGCCAAAATGTTTTAGTTTTAATTTAAAGTTGTTTAATTATTCAGCTTTATTTTTTAATGTTTTTTTTTTATTTAGTACTTTTATTTTTGTATTCAGTTTTAAATGCAGTATTTCTATTTTATGTTCAATTTTAGTTTTGGATTTTAGTGCAACTTTTTTTTTTTTACCAGCAATAATTTACATTATTTTTAAATTTTTGGTTTTTGTTTTTAGTTTTTAATGCAGCATATAAATATTTTACATTATTGTCAGAATAATTAATTAATAATTTTAAAAACATTTTTTTTATTTAATAGTTTGATTTTTAGTTTTAGATGCGGTATTTTAATTTTTTGTGCAGCTTTAGCTTTGTATTTTTGTGCAACTTTTACTAGAACTATTTTACATTCTTTTTAAAAAAAAATTATTTTATTTTTATTCATTTTTTTATTTATTAGTTTTATTTTTGTTTTTAGTTTTGCAGTTTGCAGTATTTAAATTTTTTGTACAAATTTAGTTTATTAGAAATATTTTACATTCTTGTCTAATTAAGTAATTAATTATTATTTTTTAAACATGTTATTTATTTATTTATTACCTTGATATTTATTTTTAGTTTTGGATGCAGTATTTTTATTTTTTTGCAGCTTCAGTTTTGGATTTTTGTGCAACTTTATCTTTTACTAGAAATATTTTACATTCTTTTTAAATTAATTTATTTATAATTTTTTAAACATATTTATTTTTTATTTAATAGTTTGATTTTTGTTTTTAATTTTGGATTTTAGTTCAACTTTTTCTTTTACTAGAAATATTTTACATTCTTGTCTGATTTTTTTTTATTTTAATTTATTTTTTATTTAATATTTTTATTAATAGATGCAGTATTTCCATTTTTTGTCCGGCTTTAGTTTTAGATTTTAGTTTTTTTTATTTTACTAAAAATATTTTACATTATTGTTAAATTAATGAATGAATAATTTTATAAACATTTTTATTTATTTTTTTATTTAATAGTGTGATTTTTGTTTAAAGTTTTGGATGCAGTATTTCTATATTTTACTTTATTGTCAGATTAATTAGTGAATAATTTTATTAACATTTTATTTATTTATTTATTTATGTGTTTGTAACAGAGACATGTCACGGATCGGCATCTCGACACCGACGCACCAGGACAAGATCCTCAGCAGCGTGCAGGGAATGCTGTCCCACATGCAGCAGATACAGGACAGGATGGTTCCTGTCTGATTAAAAACAAACTTAAACAGGAACTTTTTCACTTTTTTTTGGTCTTTTTTTATTTCTTTTTGTTGTTGTTTTTAAAGGAAAATCCATTTTTACCTCATCCGCGCACTTTAAAACGAATCGAAGGAGAAAAACGGTGAACGAGGACGAAGGACCGAAGCAGAAGGAGAGCGACTCGACCGCTCAGCACTTTTTTATTTTCCCTGGACGACTTTTGGACGTTTTGATCTGAGGATTGTGGCGTCGTGAAATACTGATTATGTTTCCCAGAAGGCTGTTTGGTTGGATCTGCTTTTTCTGTATGTATGTATGTAAATAAGTAGGACTTTTTGGATTCGCCTCCTCGGCCGTTTCATCGTGACTCCGTCCACCTGGCGGGTTAAAAACATCATGAAAACGACACTTTATTCTTCGCTTCTGGGATTTCTGACTGCGTCGGGGCTCCTGCGGCTCCTCCGGCTCGTCTCTTTGAAATGGAATATGCGTCTCCAGTCGGCCGGCTGTGTAAGCACGCCGTCGGATTACAGAATGCTGCTCCAGAGACTCCAGATCTAGTTTTTTCTCTCTCCCTCTCTCTCTTTCTTTTCTATATTGGTCTCCGCGGCCTGGTCGCGTCCCGTTTTCACCCTCGCTACATCGATCGCTCTCGTTTTTCCTCCGTCTCCTCACTCGGCCATGAAATCCTCGCCTCCTGGATGCCGGACGGGACCGAGGTAAGCGCCATCCCTCTGTTCTCGTGTCTTAGTATTAAATGGGAAACTTACTGCGATACATTTGTGTCGTTTAATGGAGCTTAAAATGAGAAACAGCGGCGGATTTTCCTCCCAACCTTTATAAAATAAAACACTAAAACACATAACCGTACCTTCAAATGAGTTTCGTTCTAGTTTGTTCACCAAGATTAGATTGAAGAGACACCCTGACATGGGTAGTGTGGCTGTAGTTTATCCAACCGCTTATCCAATCAGGGCCCTGTGGATTGGGGTGGTGGTGCTGGAGCCTATCCCAGCTTTTCAATGGGCGCAAGGCGCCAGTCCATCACAGGGCAGACACACACACACACACACCCATTCACCTATAGGGAAACCCCCATAGCGGACCCCTTTTTTCACCCATGCATTCTGCACAGGCGCCTCTCTATCTGCCATCTGCCAATCAGGGTCCTTACACGGCGTTTGAAGACCCCACCCACATAGTCCGGTCATCCCGCCCTAGCAGAACCTTGTCTGCTGCAGACACTGCCAATTATGCCAACAGTTGGCGCCCAGCCGACCGGTACGCAGAGTTTCGCACCGAGGAGTTCAGAATCTCGGCGCTGGTGTGCTAGCGGAATATCCTCCTACTATATCCTGTTGTATAACTACAATGACAGTCAAGTCTGTTTCATCTGTAGTTTATCTTACCTTTAATGTTTTTTCTCTTTATAGTGACCGTGGAGGGACGAACGGGCGATTCCGGAACGTTCTGCATATCCGGGCGGCACTTCTGGATACGGACGGTTGTCGGCACAAAAGCTTCCAATGGCAGAAGATTGTAAACAATAAAAACCAGCTCAGAGACGCTAGCACGTGAGCGCACCCGAGTTGGGATTCCTTCCTCGTTTTCGTCTGTTTTCGACTTCTGTGAATGCTGGCGATGGATTCTACGATAGCTTCGGACTTCTCGTACTTTGAAGGATGTATTTTTTTACTTTGAGAAGGACTACAGAATGGAACGGATCTTCTTTCGTTGAACTGTGCCGGAGACGTTTGCTCGAACACGAGCCCACGGGGATTCGGAACACGCCGAGAACGACGTAATAAACTCACTGCAGGAATGTTTATTAATACAGGAACATTTTCTCGGTTCATTTCACGATGCATGATAGCTAGATTACGAAGCGCTCCATCTTTTTTTTGAGAAACTGTTTGAAAATATGCAAGCGAGGTGGATCTGGAGACGCTGAGATGATGGAGATCTGTAGAATGTAACGTGCCAACTTTTCTAAACCTAGTTCATTCTAAAGGAATCAAACTATCCGACCCAGTTAGTTTTGCTTTTTCTTTTCTCGGTTAATCCAGTCGTAGATTAACGTCGTGCTTATTTTCATCTCTCTGTTCTGTCAGAGCTTCCTTCCTTCCTTCCTATCTGACTTATTTTGAAATGTATTTAGGTAAATAAAACATTCATTTATTTATGGTCTTTTTTATATAGTTTGTAAATTGTAAAAAATAGAAAATGTGAGGAAAATAAATGATCGATTGCCAAGTGTGTGTCACTGAAAGATTCATTTATTTATTTATATATTTTTTATTTTTGAATACGATTATTGATTGGAATTCAGTTGTGACAACTTCTAAATAAAGTTCAAGCCCCACCATCAGCAAGTTGACATTGTTGGGCCCCTGAGCAGGGCCCCAACCCCTCAATTGCTCGAATAGTATTCACTGTAGCTAAATGTAAATGCAAATATTGCATCAACGACTGCTGGGAACGCTGACAGATCCTAACGGTATGCAAAGCTACTAAGTGGAATGTTTATTTATAAGTTCTACACCGATGAGGCATAACATTATGACCACCTTTCTATTATTGTGTTGGTCCCTGACCCGTCAAGGCATGGACTCCACTAGACCCCTGAAGGTGTGCTCTGGTATCTGGCAGATCCTTTAACTCCTGTAAGTTGTGAGGTGTGGCCTCCATGGATCAGACTTGTCTGTCCAGCACGTCCCACAGATGCTCGATTAAATTGAGATCTGGGGATTTTGGAGGCCGAGTCAACACCTCAAACTGGTTCTTGTGCTCCTCAAACCGTTCCTGAAGCATTTTAGCTATGGGGCAGGGAGCATCATCCTGCCACAGCCATCAGGGAACTGTTTTTATGTAAGGGTGAACATGGTCTGCAACAATGCTTAGGTAGGTGGTACGTGTCAAAGTAACATCCACATGGATTGCAGGACCCGAGGTTTCCCAGCAGAACGTTGCCCAAAGCATCACACTGCCTCCGCCGGCTCGCCTTCTTCCCATAGTGCATCCTGATTATCCAAGTCAAAAGTACATGGAACAGTGGTCTCCCAAAAGGAAATGCAGAAATTAGATGGACTAAAAAAAGAAAGAAGAATCATTCCCTTTTAGTGTCAATCCAAATCCAATCCAAACACTTATGGAATCGTCTTTATCAAGCTCTGACCTTGAATATTATATCAGTACGTTGACGCCCAACAGGTCAATAGCACGGCTAAGGATTCAAATCCTGATTCCCAGTGCTAGAGGGCTAGGGTAATGTTCTTCAAAAATGCATCAGACCACAAAAAGAGGGACACCAGACCCCAAAAAGGAAAACATCAGACCCCAAAAAAAGAGAACATCAGACCCCAGAAAGTAGAACATCAGACCCCAAAAATGAGCATCAGACCCTAAAAAGAAGAGAAATCAGACCCCAAAAAGGGCATCAGACCACTGAAATGGAAGGTAAATGTGCTCGCTTATATTCTTGTTTATGGTTGTTTATGGTTCTTGAAGCGGCAGCTCAGTGGTTAAGGTACTGGACTGGACTGGTAACCGGAATATTGTCAGTTCAAGCCCCACCATAGCCACTGCTGGGCCCCTGAGCATGGCCCTTATATTTCAATTGATTAGTTGCATTCAGACATAAGTGTAAGTTGCTTTGGATAAACAGCGTTTGCTAAATGGATTAAATATAAATGTTGTTTGTATGATTTGGGACGCAGCCTGTTTCTCTCACCGTCCTTATGAACTCGCCGCTGGATCACGTCTGGCTCTCCGAACCCAAACCCAAATTTTGTAGGCGTTCCCGAGGCCTGATTCGCCGTTTCGTTCCCTTCATCCGCTCCTACTTGTCGGCACTCGAGGCAAGTGCTTGCGGAAAAGCTGCCTGGCACGTAGAAACACACAAAATCTGAAATGAAAAGGACGAGGAGGGGATGAGGAGGGGCGATTCTCTCCTGAAGAACAATCGAGACAATCAGACGGTATTACTGGCCTGCTTTTCCTCAGCTCGCGTTTTTTTTCCCTCCCCCTCAGCTTTTCCTGTCCTTTCTCCGCGCTGAATGGGTCGTAATACAGCCACCCTGGCACGTTTAATCAGTAAACATCTGTTTCCCCACAGCCTGCCAGGATGGCTGATTGTGCGCCAGGCCTTTGATAAATAAACGAGGAAAAAAGCCCTAGAAAATGCAATTTTCGGAGTAGCAGAAAAGGCCCCGGCGCGAGCCCGGTAATGTGTTTCTTTTTTTTTTTCTTCCCTCCACAATCACTCTAATGAGGGAGATGCATTATGCATGTGTTTGGGCGCAGTGCGGAGGGGAAGTGAGAAGAAGAAAAAAAATACAAGTGAGAAGAAATTTAAAGTTGAACTCGGGGAAAGACGCCGAAATTAGCGGTTAGGTAATGAGGCGGGGAGGCGGTGCGTCTGTGCGGTTTGAAAAGAGCCGAGACGTCAACCTGGTCCTTTAGAAATTCAGAAATGTTCTTCAGAAGGAACCTCAGACCAGACGGGATTATACAAATAAATAAAGGAGAACATCAGACCCCAAAAAGGAGGATATTTGATTCTAAAAAGGAGGGCATCAGACCCCAATAAGAAGGAGACATTAGACTCCAAAAAGAAGGACATCATACCACAAAAAGAAGGATATTAGATTCTAAAAAGAAGTACAACAGACCCCAAAATAGAGGGCACCGGACCTTCAAAAAAGGACAGACATCAGAGCCCAAAAAGGAGGGCATCAGACCCCCAAAAAGAAAGGCATCACATCCCAAAAAGGAGGGCATTAGACCCCAAAAAAGAGGGCTCCAAAATCCAAAAAGGAGAAAAATCTGACCCCAAAAGAGAACATCAAAACCCCAATAAGGAAAAAATCAGACACCAAAAAGAAGGACATCAGACCACAAAAAGAGGGCATCACATCCCAAAAAGGAGGGCATCAGACCCACAAAAAGAGGGCTTCAGAATCCAAAAAGAAAAATCAAACCCCAAAAAGAAGGGCATCAGACCCCAAAAACAAGGTCATAAGACTCCAAAAAGAAGGACATCAGACCTCAAAAAGAAGAACATTAGACCCCCAAAAAGGAGGACATCAGACCACAAAAAGAACAACAGACCCCCAAAAAGGACATCAGACCCTAAAAAGAATGACATCAGACCCAACAAATAAGGGCTTCAGAATTCAAAAAGAAGAACATTAGACCCCAATAAGGAGAACATTAGACCCCCCCAAAAAAGGTCATCAGACTCCAACAAGAAGGACATCAGACCCCCAAAAAGGAGGGCATTAGAACCCAAAATGAAAGATATCAGACCGCAAAAAGAAGAAAAATCAGACCTCAAAAAGAAGGGCATCAGACCCCTCTGGGGATTTGAACCCTATGGTCCCAGCAGTAGTGGGTAAGCATAATTTATCAGTGCACCATCAAAGCGCCATACAAATTACAAGAAAAAGCCAAAATCAGTGACCGGTTTCTTAAACAGAAACCAAACGTGCATGCATGCTGTATTGCAATATACTGCACATAAATTGCGTGCAGTGCAATTTACCACCTCAACACCCGAGCGCCCAGAACAGTTTTGGAAACCGATCTGACCAAACTCAGACCGCGTCACATTCCGTCCTTTCATCCGTGCACCGCGTTCTCTGAGATTTGGTTACCGCCGTGTTCACTAAGTTAAAGAGTGTGACTGCAGGGATTGTTGCGGGCGGTGAGCTCACGCTGAGCTCTGCTGTATGATTAATGACTGAGGGATGGCACACATAATGAGGTTTGCTCAACAGTGGCACCCTCACACACTGACTGTACCCGCCCGTACAGAGAGAGAGGAACAGTGACGTTCAGTGAGAATAATCTTTTATTATTTTATTTTCACACTGAGCGTCTCGTCGAGTCTCCTGCTTCTGATCTCATCACCGATGCCATCTTATTCAAGAGCGCCACACATGATCGGTTCTCCCATTTAATTCTTAGATGCTCATATTTTACTATACTATACTGTAGATACTATACTCGTAATCACAAGGTTGAGGGTTCAAACCCCACTGCTTGACACCACTCCTTTCTTGGCCGTGACCATGAGCCTGCTGGACATCCCACTTGATTTCCTTTTCCTTTGAATTCCCTTATACACACAGATTCAATCATTAGAAGGGGCGTGCCAATACTTTTGGCCTCCCTTCACTTCAGTCTGTGTTCAGCGTGGTGCTTCACATCGGAGGCCATAAAAATCTGCTGAAAGTATGTGGACACCCTTCCTGACGACTGTTCCATGGAGCTCCTGGGGCTCTGACATCAACTCCGAGGTCCCTGGTTCAAATCTGAGGCCCCCTTTGAATGATAAGCTTTATCATTAAGATGTGCAGTAATGGCCCAAAACATAAGGTACTATACTTTTAATCAAAACGTTGAGGGTTCAAACCCCACTGCTTGACACTTGGTTAGCACCACTGATGCCAGGAGGCCACTGTTGGACCCTTGAGCAAATCTAACTCCATTGAGCACGTTTTGGGATGAATTAGAACGACTACGATCAGCACCTAACCTCAAGGGCACAAATTCCCACAGACTTGTGCCTGTAGAGAAGAATGACAGCTGTGACCAGTGTAACTGACCATATACGCTATGTAACCAAAAGTATTTGGACGCCTGACCATGAGCTTGCTTGAAAAGCTTCTCACAAGACTTTAAAGTACGTCTGTGGGAATTTGTAGCCCATGTTGTATCAGTTGAGGTTCCAGTTCATCCCAAAGCTGTTCAGTAGGGCTTTGTGCATGATGCTGGAGTTACTGTAAACCAAACAGGAAAGGGCCTTCCTTAAACTGTTGCTGCACAGCCGTATTGATTTAACAGCTGTGAGAAAGGGCGTCCCGATACTTTTGTCCGTCTCCAGTCAGGACGTACAAGAAAAAGAGCTCCAGTTGCTTAAAAGGTGTAACGCAACACTGGACGATACTAAATATTTAAAACCTTTATAAACAGATTTAAGAGGCCTGTCGGAATGAAGCCAGGAACACAGAGGATGGAACACTGATTGGAACGCGGCCCGAGGGTTCAATTACGAGTTGGCGCGGGTTCCAACAGCTGCTGCGACGTATACAAGCGCACGTCCGATAAACAAAGAATTTTAACGTCCAGACAAGCGCTAGTCTGTTCCTCCGCCAGCTCTCTCATTCCGCTGCTCCACTTCTCCGTTTCTTTCCTCCCCACTTCCATTCTGTGGTCTGTTCTTCGTCATTCCCGCTTCCCCCCGTCCGCACGTTGCTCTGGTTAGTGTCGCCGCGTGTCGTTTCCGTGTCACCGGTAGGTATGATTTTACCGGGCCGTCTGTGATCCATTAGCTCCGGCTGCGGATGGTGAATTCTGGCTTTTGTGAGCTGAGACGCGGCGTGCGTTCGGTTCCGGCGTTTTCCCCGACCGTACCAATTAAAGACAGAAAGAGAGGGAAAGAGAACAGACCCCCCGAGAACTATCAAGCAAAAATATGCAGCGTGGAACGGTCACGTTTTTTTAGTGTGAGTCATATCTAGTTCTCTTCTCGGCAGGATGATCACCACTGAGCAAGCGTACGACACTGCCAGAGCAGACCCCCAAAAAGAGGCCTCCAGAATCCAAAAAGGAGAAAAATCAGACCCCCCAAAAAGGACATCAGTCCCCAAAAAGAAGAACATCAGACCCCAAAAAGAAGAACATCAGAGCCCCCAAAAAGGAGATCAGACCCCAAAAAGAAGAGCATCAGAGCCCCCAAAAAGGAGCAACATCAGACCCCAAAAAGGAAGGCATCAGAGCCCCCAAAAAGGAGATCAGACCACAAAAAGAAGAGCATCAGACCCCAAAAAGAAGCAACATCAGACCCCAAAAAGAAGAGCATCAGACCCCAAAAATAAGCAACATCAGACCCCAAAAAGAAGAGCATCAGACCCCCCAAAAAGAAGCAACATCAGACCCCAAAAAGAAGAGCATCAGACCCCAAAAAGAAGAGCATCAGACCCCCCCCGAAAAAAAAAAGAACATCAGCCCCGAAGAAAAGGGATTCTACGCTCTATGTGTTCCTCCACCGCTCCTTCCAAAATTGTGGCTAATTTTAATATCGATGAAGCTTTTTATTGACCAAACTTTGTAGGGGGGAGGAAGACATCAACATGTCTATAATATGCATGGAGCTCATGGTCAGGTGTCCAGACACTTTTGGCCTTTTAGTGTGTATATAGTAGCAACTGCAAGCCCCTAAAGAATCAGTTAGTGATGGATTTGAATATAAAGTCGCGAGATGTGACGTGACTTGTTGGCCGAGGAGAGGTGCAGACTAGCACCCGAATTTTCTGATGAGTGTGAAGCCGCTGGATGATTCTTTACTCAAGCCAGCGGTGGATTCTCTCACAGACGCATACTGTGTATGGAGAGTCATACTACGCTCTACGTGTTCCTCCACCACTCCTGCCAAAGAGGAGAAAACCCAATGACGCCAACGTTCCAGCACGAGTTCCACTGCATCAAGCCCTGACATCAACCCAGAGGTCCCTGGTTCAAATCTGGGGCCACTTTGAACTTCAAGCTTTAAGATTTAAGTCCAGGTACTATACTTTGAATCAAAAGATTGCTGGTTCAAACTCCACCACTTGATTCTTGATTCCTTCTTGATTCTTGATTGTTAAATGCGGTGCGAAGTGGGGACAAAAACCCAATGACGTCAACGTATCTGTAACACGCATGGAGCTTACAGTTAGGTGTCCAGATACTTTTGGCCATACAGTGTGTATACAGTATAGAAGTATCCACTTTCCGAATCCCCCCTAAATCATGGAACCCCTCAGACCTTCTGTTTTTCCATATGATACGAAATCCTGGAACGTCGACGGCTGGTGAAAACAACACTGGAGGACGAACAGATTGTCAGACGCCTGGCGTGGGTCCGCATATGGTCCGCGGTACGGCCGAGACGGCGTCCTAGTCGAGAAGAGGACATCCCAAAAAAATAAACCACCGTGCAAACGTTGACCCACAAAGTTGCGGTCATGTATTCAAATCCGACGTATTTGCCGATGGGCCGCGAAGAGACGCAAATGATTCGGCGGCGGCCAAAACGAACCCGACACCCGGAGGGAAGCGTCTCGTTTGCATGCCATCCCGGGCGCACGCGCTGGAAGTGGCAGCGCGGCACAGCCGTGCAGACAGCTGCACCCTATGACGCCGGGGTCCGAGCACCGTGAGGCCGAAACGCAGCCGCGTGGGTGTGGGGTCGGGCGCTTTGAAGATCTGATCCTTTTAACCACGTTAGACACAGTGTGCATTCGCTCGGCGGATTTGTTATGACGTCCTGGCACCGGCACTCTCTCTCTCTCACACACACTCACACACACACACACACACACACACACACTCTTGCTCACTCTCCTACACTCTCTCTTTACACTTCTACTCTTGTTTTTTTATGTTTGGAGAGTAAAAATTGTCACATAAGATCCTAAAACCCCTCAGCCACCTGTGAAGTGTGGTGGTGGGAGCATCATGATATGGCTCTGCCTCTCTACAAACATCAGGAACCAGGACAGACTATTTGTTTACAAATGTTCACCAGTCCGCCCCTGCAAATCCTCTTTTGGACAAAAAGTACAAAGAGCCACACTGCTAGGAACAGGACAAAAGTATGTGGATGATATGATTTATGTGTTCCAGCCACAACACATGTCTAATCCTTTGATTGAATGGGCACAAATTCCCACAGACGTACTTCAGAGACTCCTGAGAATCCTGCTCAGAAGAGCGGCTGCTGTTCTAGCTGGAAAAGATCACACAGGGATGTCCAACAAGCTCACGGTCAGGCGTCCGAATACTTTTGGCCATAAAGGCATCAACATCAGTGCCCAGCCGTACAAATCCTGTTTTGAAATAAACTGAATGGGCACAAATTCCCACAGACGTACTTCAGAGTCTCCTGAGAAGCCTGCTCAGAAGAGCGTCTGTTGTTCTAGCTGGAAAAAATCAACAAGCTCACGGTCAGGCATCCAAATACTTTTGGTCATATAATGTAGTTTTGATAAAGAGGAAAGACTCTGTTACTGTGCAGCAACAGTTTAGGGAAGGTCCTTTTCTGTTACAGCACAAATTCCCACAGACATACTCCAAAGTCTTGTGGGAAGCCTTCTCAGAGGAGCGGCCGTTGTTCTAGCTGAATAGATCACTTAGGGACGTCCGACAAGCTCACGGTCAGGCGTCCGAATACTTTTGGTCATCTAGTGTAGAGGAAAAACTCTGTTACTGTGCAGCAACAGTTTAGGGAAGGACCTTTCCTGTTCCAGTGTGTCATAGAGACAGGACTATACAGGAACGTCAATCGAAGCTTTCTTGCCCAGCCATACAAATGCCATCATATTTTGACCGAAAGGGCACAAATTCCCACAGTCTTGTGAGAAGCCTTCTCAGAAGAGCATCTGTTGTTGTAGCTGAATAGATCACATTGAGCTTGTTCTATTTTAACAGGATTTGTTTTTGAAATGGGACGTCCGACAAGCTCACGATCAGGCGTCCGAATACTTTTGGTTGTGTTTGTGAACCTAGTCATTGTGGGGACACATCAGTGCGCTCTCAGTGCAGGTCCCAAGCTCGGATAGTAACAGTAGGGTTGCATCAGGAAGGGCATCCAGGGTAAGAACTGGGCCGAATCAACGGCTAACAGGAGCAGCCGAAAGGAATCGTTCACTGTGCTCTTGGTGTGATCTTTGCATGATGGCCACTCCTGGGGAGAGTAGCAATGTTAGCAAATTTGCACGCGGGTCTAAACTACCAGGACGGGTTTAATAATCTCACTTAATAAATGCTGACTTGTGCATTTTCCGGGCGGATGAGCAAACGAGACAGAAACGTCAGGAGTGAATGGAAGGGATTCGACCAAATCCGTTCTTCTCCTCCCCGCTCCTTTTCTTTTTGGAGGCCATTGTTCCCTTCTCCATGCCCAGATTAACCCTGCCAAAAGAATCCGCTAATCTCCTCAGCTCCCGATACACGGGGTGACGGCGGGGGGCCTTTTTCACGCGCTCATCCGTACCCCAATGTGTGCTGACCGGCTCAATCGGAGAAGAAAGAGATCCCCTCGTCCACGTTCGGGGACGCCGTCTTCATCTGAATGCCCCTCGCGGATGTCTTCAGGCGTTCCCACGGCAACCGTGGACGCGAAGGTGAGGGGGTTTCGGACCCGGAGTCGTCTCGGTGTCTCTTTAAATCTGGACGGTTGGATGAGCTCGGGGCGGATCAGCTCACGGCTGCAATTGAGCGGAAAAGTAAAATAGACGAGGGGGTTTTATTCCTTTTGTTATCGCTGACCCGACCGCCGTACGGAATTAATTACGCCAGAGCTACCTTCCATACGTAGCGGCGGTGGACAGCGCGGATCTGTTTCCACGGGGTCGCACCTCGCGTGGATCCATGATTTCAGACCTGACCGGAGGAGCTGGTTTAGAGACGGAGACGTGGACGATGTAATGAGCTTATCGTGGATTAGCTCCTCTTTGATTGGGAGAAACGAGGGAGGACGGCGACTCGGAGGGGGTTCCGATTCCCCGGGGAGATGAGAACCGATCGACTTCATGAACAGTTGAACCATTCAAGGATCATTTATTGAGTAATCAAGGTGTTGCGGTCCCAGATGTGGGGCTTGAACCAGCGACGTTTTGATTACTAGTCCTGTTCCCTGTTCATCCAAAACGGCTTACAACTATGACTGAATACGATTTGAGCAATTGAGGGTTAAGGGCCTTGCTCAGGGGCCCAACAGTGGCAAGCTGGCAGATGTGGGGCTTGAACCAGCAACATTTTGATGACTAGTCCTGTTCCTTAACCACTAAGCTACTCCTGCCCTGTTTATCCAAAGAGACTTACAACTACAACTAACTACGATTTGAGCAATTGAAGGTTAAGGGCCTTGCTCAGGGGCCCAACGTCGGCAACCTGTTGGTGGTGAGGTTGAACCGACAACCTTCCGATTACTTCAGTACCTTAACCAATGAGCCAATGAGCTACCGCTGCCCTATAGTTGGGAAATATCAAAAGCTGAGCGCACTGGTGTGGTGGGTAGCACTGTCACGTCACAGCAAGAAGGTCCTGGGTTCGATTCCCAAGTGGAGCGGTTCAGGTTTGGGTCAGGGTGCAAACTCCACACAAAAAGGACCTGGACCACTCCACCTGGGAATCGAACCTTCTTGCTGTGAGGGTTAAGGGCCTTGCTCAGGGGCCCAACGTTGGCAACCTGTTGGTGGTGGGGTTGAACGGGCAACCTTCTGATTACTCAGTTATCTTGACCAGTGAGCTACGACTGCCCTATAGTCGTGAAATATCTGGGGTAGCACTGTCACGTCACAGCAAGAGGGTCATGGGTTCGATTCCCAAGCGGAGCTGTTCAGGTTTGGGTCCTTTCTGTGTAGAGTTTTGCATGTTCTCCTTGTGTATGTGTGGGTTTCCTTCGGACATGCAGTCAGGTTGATTGGAGATACTGAAATTGCTGTGTGTGTGTGTGTGTGTGTGTGTGTGTCCTATGATGCACTGGCAACCTGTCCAGGGTGTTCCTTGCACCCACCGGAACCCTGACCAGGATGAAGCTCCAACTTGATCTCGGCGTTCCAATTCATCCCAAAGGTGTTCGGAGGAATTGGGGTGAGATCGCTGTGCAGATCCTGCAGAACAAACTAGACAAACTGGAACACAGTATGACTTGCTTTATGCTGGAATGGGAAAGGTCCTTCCCTAAACTGTTGCCCCAGGTCTGAAGAAGTGGACTGTATGTGATACCCTTGGCCGTGTATCAGAGGTACATGAAACACACACACAGAGGCGCAAACGCACTCGTACACGCGCTCGTACACACCTCACACGGATGTGCTGAAAAGCCCGTCAAGGGCTGACAGCTGGATCCTCTTCATCTGAGAGCTGCTAAAGGACGCCCGAAATTGGGGATTGTGGCGGCGCTGAACCCCCGCGGCACCCCTTTCATGTCGGCCCGGCGTGATCCCGGTGAGGCGGCGGGCGTGAAACCGGCCCATCAGTGCCATTGAGCCGCCGGATTAAGACTCTGCCAGCGTGGCTTTTCTGCCCGAGCGGAAGAGAACTGGTGATTCTGGATCCACTCGAGGCTCGAGGGCGGTTCGGGTGCGCGGCGGGACGAGCGGGATTAGGAAACCCGGTCACGCGGAACGCCGTGCGGTCCGGCCGAGAGAGGGAACGTATCCTGTTATCCTGCGTCGTGCCGAAAGACGTCTGATTGGCTCTTTGTAAGCAGCGACTGATGCTTGATGGATTGATGGCAGTGACGAGGTGTGTGTGTATGTGTGTGTGTGTGTGTGTGTGTGTGTGTGTGTGTGTGGGGCCTCGGGAGGTCACGGTTCACCGCAACGAGCTACCTGAGGAGGTAAACCGAACGGGCGACACCGCTGCGCTCACTATACCCCAGAGTCGGACGTTAAAAAGGGTCTCGGGTGCAGAATGAGGCTTTGTGCAGGTACACAAAGGTAATTATGCCAGCTGTGACCTTTGACCTCGGCCCTCTTCGCCGGACAGATGAGAGCTCGCGGTTGGACGACCTGCCGATAGACGGTCGGCATTTATACGCCCATCTGCCATGCTAACACGCATCAGAACGGCACTCGGAACATCTAGCGGTAATTCATTCATTTATTTCTGTCTGTTTTATCACTGCTTTATCCTGGTCAGGGTCGCTGTGGGTGCAGTTCATGGGGCGAAAGGTAGGAAACACCCCAGACAGGTCAGCAGTCTGTCACAGGGCACACACACACACAACCTGACTACACATCTTTAGACTGTGGAAGGAAACCGGAGCACCCAGACACAGGGAGAACATGCAAACCACACAGAAAGGACCCAGACTGCTCTTCCTGGGAATCGAACCCAGGACCTTCTTGCTGTGAGGTGAGCCACTGTGCCGCCCCATCGTCCCAGTTTGTATAAATGCGATTTCTGGCGACCTCTACTGGTTGTTATGTTGAGCCATGCGCCAAACTATGTATAATAAATGCCCCAAAAGGAGTTTGGACCCCTGGCAGAGTCACCAACTTTACCGATTGGTTGTGATGGAGGGAGCAAAAGTGCCCAACAATTTGGCTCCTATTTAAAATTTGTCATAATTGGTCCGAAATCACATAACAATGTTGGACGCAAGGTAGTACCGCACCCTGGACAGGGCATCAGGAGGTACCCAGGACCCCCCCGTAATTCTGTCTGGTACCCTACATGCCTCCCTAAATTACAAAATAGGTACGACATGGCATATCCGTGTTGCTGGTCTGTTGCCGAGACCCCGGTTCGAGTCTCACAGGTCCACCGACCTGGCCGGGCGCTCGACATACACAACGTCTGCAAAACGAACTGTGAAACGGGGGGGTCATATCCTAAAGTTTGGGGACAAGAGCGTCAGCCAAAACCAATCTAATAATCTAGCTTGGTACTGACCTGCACGTTGTTAACACGCGTGGAAGGGTAACCCAGCTTTTAACTTCATTAGCACAACGTCTGAACAATTCCGACTTTATTTTGCAGATTTTATTGTCGTTTTATAACGTATATACACCGATCAGCCATAACATTAAAACCACCTCCCTGTTTCTACACTCACTGTCCATTTTATCAGCTCCACTTACCATATAGAAGCACTTTGTAGTTCTACAATTACTGACTGTAGTCCGTCTGTTTCTCTACATACTTTGTTAGCCCCCTTTCACCCTGTTCCTCAATGGTCAGCAGGATAAAAAAGTATGTAGAGAAACAGATGGACTACAGTCAGTAATTGTAGAACTACAAAGTGCTTCTATATGGTAAGTGGAGCTGATAAAATGGACAGTGAGTGTAGAAACAAGGAGGTGGTTTTAATGTTATGGCTGATCAGTGTATATATACTACAGTGGGGCCAAAAAGTATTTAGTCAGCCACTGATTGTGCAAGTTCTCCTACTTAGAAAGATGAGAGAGGTCTGTAATTTTCATCATAGCTACACTTCAACTATGAGAGACAAAATGAGAAAAAAAAAATCCAGGAAATCACGTTGTAGGATTTTTAAAGAATTTATTTGTAAATTATGGTGGAAAATAAGTATTTGGTCAATAACAAAAGTTCAACTCAATACTTTGTAACATAACCTTTGTTGGCAATGACAGAGGTCAAACGTTTCCTGTAAGTCTTCACCAGGTTTGCACACACTGTAGCTGGTATTTTGGCCCATTCCTCCATGCAGATCTCCTCTAGAGCAGTGATGTTTTGGGGCTGTCGCTTTGCAACACGGACTCCACAAATTTTCTATGGGGTTGAGGTCTGGAGACTGGCTAGGCCACTCCAGGACCTTGAAATGCTTTTTACGGAGCCACTCCTTCGATGCCCGAGCGGTGTGTTTGGGATCATTGTCATGCTGGAAGACCCAGCCACGTTCCATCTTCAATGCTCTCACTGATGGAAGGAGGTTTTGGCTTAAAATCTCACGATACATGGCCCCGTTCATTCTTCCCTTAACACGGATCAGTCGTCCTGTTCCCTTTGCAGAAAAACAGCCCCAAAGCATGATGTTTCCACCCCCATGCTTCACAGTAGGTATGGTGTTCATGGGATGCAACTCAGCCTCCAAACACGACGAGTTGAGTTTTTACCAAAAAGTTCCATTTTGGTTTCATCTGACCACATGATATTCTCCCGATCCTCTTCTGGATCATCCATATGCTCTCTGGCAAACTTCAGACGGGCCTGGACATGTACTGGCTTAAGCAGGGGGACACGCCTGGCGCTGCAGGATTTGAGTCCCTCTCGGCGTAGTGTGTTACTGATGGTAGCCTTTGTTACTTTGGTCCCAGCTCTCTGCAGGTCATTCATCAGGTCCCTCCGTGTAGTTCTGGGATTTTTGCTCACCGTTCTCATGATCATTTTGACCCCACGGGATGAGATCTTGACCCCAAGGGAGATTATCAATGGTCTTGTATGTCTTCCATTTTCTTACAATTGCTCCCACAGTTGATTTATTCACACCAATCTGCTTGCCTATTGTAGATTCACTCTTCCCAGCCTGGTGCAGGTCTACAATTTTCTTCCTGGTGTCCTTCGACAGCTCTTTGGTCTTGGCCATGGTTGAGTTTGGAGTCTGACTGTTTGAGGTTGTGGACAGGTGTCTTTTATACAGATAACGAGGTCAAACAGGTGCCATTAATACAGGTAACTGGTGGAGGACAGAAAAGCTTCTTAAAGAAGAAGTTACAGGTCTGTGAGAGCCAGAAATCTTGCTTGTTTGTGGGTGACCAAATACTTATTTTCCACCATAATTTACAAATAAATTCTTTAAAAGTCCTACAATGTGATTTCCTGTATTTTTTTTTCTCATTTTGTCTCTCATAGTTGAAGTGTACCTATGATGAAAATTACAGACCTCTCTCATCTTTCTAAGTTGGAGAACTTGCACAATCAGTGGCTGACTAAATACTTTTTAGCCCCACTGTATATGGCCTAAAGTATGTGGACGCCTGACCTGCGAGCGCTTCTCCTATCGAAGCTCCATCAGTGAACATACACAGACACGTATTAGGTACAACTCTGGCCTATATTTCATTTATTTTGTAGAATTGCATCGATTTCGTTTCCCCCGATGAGTGAACGTGCTGTAACCCAACCTACAGCGAGCACTGAGGCGTACCACCGCTCCGGAGACCGAACCCAAACAGTGCTCTTTGTTTTAGTCCCGCTCGCTGCCCTGAACGCTGGGCAGAACGCTTCAGCTGTCCACGCGGTCGATCAGGTGTACCAACCATCCGTACCCAAAAACCCGACCCGCGTGTCAGTGTTCGGCCCCGGGGCAGGAAGGCCAGCGACCTGATGAAAGATCTCGAGTGTGATCACATGATCTATTGTAGATTCTTCATTGTCTGTCTGCCATAATGAGTTTTTGTTTCTGGCTTTTCGAGTGAAGGACACCTGACCAGCAAGAGAGTTTAGTCCAGCTGACCACACATTTCACAAAACAGCTTTTTAATTAACCTAAAAAAAGAAACAAGGTTGTATATGATCCAGCTCTGTGGAATCTCGAACCTGCGACCAAAGTCAGACAGTTTGCTTATATATTCTACAGGAACACTATACATGATACTACTAACGGAGTTCCAGAGGAAATGATACATCCCAGCCAGGACACCAATTGTTATTATTATTATTATTATTATTATTATTAATTATTATTATTATTATTATTATTATTATTATTATTATTATTATTAATCATTATCATTATTATTATTTTAGATTTATTTAGATATTTATTTATTTATTACTATTACTATTTTATTATTATTATTATTATTTTATTAATATTATTATTCTTTTATATTTATTTATTTATTACTATTACTATTATTTTATTATTATTATTATTATTATTATTATTATTATTATTACTATTATTATTATTATTATATATTTATTTACTTATTACTATTACTATTATTTTATTATCATTATTATTATTATTATTTTATATTTACTTATTTATTTATTATTATCATTATTACTATTATTATCATTATTATTATTATTATCATCATTATTATTATTTTATATTTATTTATTATTATTATTATCATCATTATTATTATTATTTTATATTTATTATTATTATTATTATTATCATCATCATCATCATTATTATAATTTTATATTTATTCATTTGTTTATTATTATTATCATATTAATATTATTTTTGTTATTCTTATTATTTTATTTTATTTATTTTTAAAGGTTATCATTATTATTATTGTTAATAATATTATTATTTTTATTATTATTATTATTATTGATATTAGTATTATTATATATGTATTTATTATTATATTATTATTTATTATTTATTATATTATTGATATAGTTATTATTATTGATATTTTTAAGGGTAATTATTATTATTATTGATATTTTTTAAGTTTATTTTTATTATTTATTTGTTTATTTATTAATGTTTACTATAGTATAGTATGACAAAGCTTTATTCAAACATCGAGGACTTTATCGAACCACAGCGTGAGCTCGTAGCTCTAAATGAAGGAGACCCAGGACAGTCGGTGACCTGATAGAAGAAAATAGTAAAAAAAAAAAAAAAAAACTCTAGACGTCTGTAGCTAACGTCATTTGTTACTTCATAATATCAAACAGACTCGGCGAACACGGGAATGATGGAAGTCAGGAGGAACGTCAGTGATCACATCCCACCTAAAGCTGTGCTGTGGACCTGAGAGCCGCTACTGAGTGAACATGGTGGTTATTCCATATAAAAATGGACGTGAGGACTATAATGAAGCTTTTAGTTGCGTCCCACATCTGGCCGGCGCTGTAAGCGTACAGAGAGGATGTAAGCGGATAGAGCAGACGGGCGAGACGCTCGGGCAGGACGCTACGCCGCATGACTTTCATTAAGCCTAATTAATTTCTCTGCACTGTTGATCACAAAGGTTCATTTTCCAGACTACACATACCATTGTTCTACACTCACACACACACACACACACACACTTTAAAAAGTCATTACACCGTGCTCATCTCCCATAATGGAGAGAGAACGAGAGACTCCAACAGTCAATCCTAATAACTGCGCCGGTGCTTTCCCATCACAGCAGCCTCGGTTCCGCATGGTTCGTTCTGAGGACGCCGCCACGGCGAATCGAAAACGACCCGGTACTGTAGGTAGGACGGCATGAAATGATAAACAGCAGAAACCAAAACGAGATGCAGACCAGCGTGGATTTGGGCTTCGGTCCACGTTTTAGTGACAAAGATCAGAATAGATCAGGAGGGTTTCACAAACGGACGTGTTTTATAGTGGCGGGCGGCGGCATTATGGTTGACCTGACCGGATCTGTCGTGTCACCTGACCTAAATCATCACTCAGCACCTCCAGTTTAGCTGCTCGGGTTGCCAACTTTTAGCAGAACCCGGATGTGACGCAGTCTTACACATTCATACAGTACGATACATACACGTTAAACTTACATTACATTTGTGCTTTTTACTATTTACAGATACCAAGTTATCTTCATTCATTCATTCAGTCTGTTTTATCACTGATTTAGTCAGGGTTGTGGTGGGTCCGGCTTCCACGGAATTACTGGGAACAATGAAGTAACACAACCAAGACAAGATGCAGATCCCCCCACCTCCATTATTATTATTATTATTATTATTATCATTATCATTATCATTATCATTATCATTATCATTATCATTATCATTATCATTATTATTTTTATTATTATTGTTATTACTCTTATTATATTTATATTATTTATATTATTTATATTATTATTATTATTATTATTATTATTATTATTGTAAATACTGATGTAATTATTATTATTATTCATATTATTATTATTATTAATATTAATATTTTATTGTTATTATTTATATAATATATTATTATTATTATTATTGTAACTGTTAATAATAATAATATTGTTATCATTTTTATTACTGTTATTATTATTAATATTATTATTTTATTATTAATATTATTATATTACTGTTTAATAATATTATTATTGTAATTATTTTTTAATTATTATTTATGTTCTTTTTATTTTTATTGTCATTTATTTTAGTATTATTATTTATAATAATTATATTGTTTATATTATTATTAATATTGTTATTATTAATTGTTTTATTGTTATTATTTATATAATATATTATTATTATTTGTTATCATTATTATGATTGTTTATATTATTAATATTATTATTGTAATTTTTGTTATTATTATTATTATTATTATTATTAATTAAAAATATAATTTATTATTATTATTATTATTTAAAAATATTATTATTATTATTTATTTAAAAAATATTATTTATTATTATTATTATTATTATTATTATTTGTATTATTATTATTATTATTATTATTATTATTATTATTATTATTATTATTATTATTATTATTATACTTCTTGTGTAATTGCTAGGGTTTCGGGTTTCAACAGAACTGGACACGAAGGGTCATCTGCACATCACTGGACTGTCCTGTCAACTTAGCAGCAGCTTTTCTGTTTTGTTTTCTGTCTCTTAACAAATCTGCACCTTTAAAAGAATCTTTAATCATCCTGTCATTTTCCTCATTATTTTTTTTCACTTCATAGTTTGAAACCTCAGTTATATTCTGTGTTTTGGATCGTTGTAGTGCGGCGTCAGAAGATCCTGTTAGGGTTCAGGTGACGAAGAGTTTCCACGTTATCATACTGTAACATTATATAATGACAGAAGATACTGTGATAGCTGGTCATGATGCTCCCTCCACCGTACTTCACAGCTGAGGTTCATCCCCTCAGAGCAGCATGTATAGAGTGAAAAGGTTGTCAATGATCACACAATGATTAAAATCCCGTTAACACAGAGCCCGGCTTTGATTCGAGTGGAAATGAAGACATCGACGCCGTTCGATGCCGCCGGCTTGTTTAGCGGAGATATTTACGCTTTGAAACGCGCTTAATGGTCCGCTTCAGACACCCGCGTCTGCACGGCGATGCGTGGAGGTTTGACGGGGAAGGAAAAAGAAAATAAGCATCATGAGAGCAATTATTTCCTCTTTCATATTCCCGGCGCATCCAGACGGATAATAAAGCTGTCATGTCTGGATTAGGCGGGGGCCGCGGTGTGGGCCGCGGGGTGGTGATGGGGGGGTTTAATTGCTCAGTACAGTAATGCTGTCAATCTCCCGCTCTTTTACTGAGCGCCGCGTCTGCGTTTGTAGTCTGACTACGGCTTAACGATGCTACAAGTCCCACGAGGTGGTTCTGTGCTTATCTCGGGTATTAGGCGGAGCTAGCGGCATGATGGCGCTCATTTACATGCTAATCTGGGTTTGACAGACCTCACACACCTCTGGAAATGATGTTCAGTTGATTTAGATATGCCTAATTCCCCCTGTGCACTCTGGTGACCTCTGATGGATGTACGACGCCCATTCTGGACAAGCCTGACCACGAGCTAGCAACCTGGATTTATGGAGGATTACGCTATTCTCTGAGGATTCCTCAACCACTCGTCACTTATTCATCCTGGTCAGAGTCAAAGGGGATCAGGCACCACCCGGAAACCCTGGGCAGGAAAACACCCTGGTCAGGGTTCCGATCTATCTCACCAATCTACTCCCTCGCTCACACACGTTCTATGTGCTGAAAGCTGGAAGGAAACATACCTGCAGGAACCTCTCACAGACAGGTGGAGAACAAGCCAAAGTTCAGTCAGAAGCACTGATGGAACCCAGATGCCCCGGACTCACTACTGCTCAGATCTGGGGATCCAGGGTTTGAATCTCAGTTCAGTCACACACCCAAGACAAGACACACAACCATCCATGGATTGAACACTATATGGTGCTGGGAAATCTAGTGTGGAGTGAGACTGTTAAAGCAGCAAACAAGGTGTGTGTATGTGGTGGGGGGAAGTCATGCTCAATGTGATGCTCAAAGTCAGGTAAAATGATGTAAAGTGCGCTGTCTATGGACCCCAGAGCAGAGGGAGCACCTACTCCGCAGCGCTGATAACCAACATCCTCATAACCAGCATCTTTGGGATTAATTGGAACGCTGATCTTATAACACTCTATGGTGCTTGGAAGTTTAGTGCGGAGTGGGACTGTTAAAGCAGCAAAAAAGGTGTGTGTGTTGGGGGGGGGGGGGGGGGGCCTGCACTCGAGCCTAAACCAACCGTGTGATGCTTAAAATCAGGTAAAATGATGTAAAGCGGTCTGTATATGGACCCCGGAGCAGAGGGAGCACCTACTCCGGAGCGCTGATAACCAGCATCCTCATAACCAGCATCTTTGGGAGGAATTGGAACCCTGATTGAACACTATATAGTACTCGGAAATCTAGTGCAGAGCGGGACTGTTAAAGCAGCAAAAGGAAGTGTGTGTGTTCAAGTACATGTTGTTGCCAGATATTTCTGTTTCAGACATACAGGGGTTCTGAAATTCAGTCTGATTGTGTGTGTGTGTGTGTGTGTGTGTGTGTGTGTGTGTAGGGGGTTATGCATCTCTCTCACACACACACACATACACACACACACACACACCTGCAAAAAGCCTGACCAGACTCACCCCTGATTGCTCGGCTAATGGCGGCAGCTCCGGACGCTCCCGCTTTCATCTCCTCCCAGAGCGGCACGGGGCGCGAGGTAAGGTCGTCACCTCCCGCACCGGACACGCAGCCGACGAGCTGAGAGACGCGCGGCTTCAGCAGAGGGATGCTGAAGATCCAGGATGTTCAGTGGGAGCCAAAAGTTTGAGGACGCTGGTGAAAATGCTCCCCTGCAAAAATCTAAGCTTTGAGAAACAGAGGACTTCCGTTCACGGTCGCCTGACCGGAACCTCGTCCAGCGTTTATGGAGGCACCTGGACATCTAAGGTGGACTCTCAGAGTTTTAGAAATACAATATATGGTCAAAAGTATTGGGACACCCTTTCTAATTCTTAATTCTTGACAAATATTTTCCATCACACAAGTTCATGTTTTTTAGGAGCGTGGGAGTCCACTGAACCACAGCAAGAGCCTTTACTGTCAAACAGAAGAAACCTACAAGTGTAATGGATACGCTCAGCTTCCCAGCTTTTGACTTGACCCACATGCACACTCCGAAATCCAGAACTCTTCCTTCTAATTTCAGGAGAAGGCGCTGAAGCCGTATTTGTAGGACTCTGGGACTCCACCAATCCACAGCGAGAGCTATTATCTTTAAATAGAAGAAAGTATGGTGAAAAAAACCCCGCCTTCCCACTGGAATTCTGCTGACTGTCTATCTCATGAGTGTTCTATTGACTTGACCCACAGGCACACTCCGAAATCCGGGAGAGCGGCTTCTAATTTCAGGAAACTGTTTCTGTAGGACTCTGGGACTCCACCAAACCACAGCGAGCACCATTATCTTTAAATAGCAGAATTTCAGTGGAAAGTTAGGTGTATCCATCACACTTTTAGGTTTCTTCTGAGAGTCTACCTCACCAGTGTTCTTTTGACTTGACCCACAGGCACACTCTGAAATCCAGGACACTCCCTTCTAGTTTCAGGAGAAGGCGCTGAAGCCGTATTTGTAGGACTCTGGGAATCCACCAAACCACAGCGAGAGCCATTATCTTTAAACAGAAGATAGTATGGTGGAAAAAACCCCGCCTTCCCACTGGAATTCTGCTGACAGTCTACCTCATGAGTGTTCTATTGACTTCACCCACAGGCACAATCCGAAATCCAGGACACTTCCTTCTAATTTTAGAAGGTGCTGAAGCTGTTTTTGTAAAACTCTGGGAATCCACCGAACAACAGCGAGAGCCATTATCCTTAAACAAAAGAAGCCTACAAGCGTGATGGATACACTCAGCTTCCCAGCTTTTCCCAACTTGACCTACAGGCACACTCCGAAATTCATGACAATCCCTTGTACTTTCAGGAGAAGAAACCGAAGTCATTTTTGTAGGGCTCTGGGAATCTACCGAACCACAGCGAGAGCCGTTATCTTTAAACAGAAGAAACCTACAAGTGTGATGGATACACTCAGCTTCTCAGCTACCTAACAAGTGTTCTTTTGACTTGACCCACAGCCACACTCCGAAATCCAGGACACTCCCTTCTAATTTCAGGAGAAAGAACTGAAGCCGTTTTTGTAGGGCTTCGAGAGTCCACCAAACCACAGCGAGAGCCGTTATCTTCAGATAGAAGAAACCTATAAGTGTGATGGATACACTCAGCCTCCCAGCTTTTGACTTGACCCACAGGCAAACTCCAAAATTCATGACAATCCCTTGTACTTTCAGGAGAAGAAACCAAAGTCATTTTTGTAGGGCTCTGGGAATCCACCAAACCACAGCGAGAGCCGTTATCTTTAAACAGAAGAAACCTACAAGTGTGATGGATACACTCAGCTTCTCAGCTACCTAACAAGTGTTCTTTTGACTTGACCCACAGCCACACTCCGAAATCCAGGACACTCCCTTCTAATTTCAGGAGAAAGAACTGAAGCCGTTTTTGTAGGGCTCTGGGAATCCACCAAACCACAGCGAGAGCCGTTATCTTCAGATAGAACAAACCTACAAGTGTGATGGATACACTCAGCTTCTCAGCTTTGGACTTGACCCACAGGCACACTCCAAAATCCAGGAGAGTGCCTCATAATTTAAGGAGAAGGAAATGAAGCTGTTTTTGTAGGACTCTGAGATTCCAATGAAACACAGCGAGAGCCGTTATTTTTAAACAAAAGAAACCTACAAGTGTATACACTTAGCTTCCCAGCTTTGATGACCTGACCCACAGGCACACTCCGAAAGCCTTTTCAAAAGAGGCGTCCGGATACTTCTGGCCATATAGCGTGTCTTAAATGAAATGTGTTCCTGTGTGCGTGAGGAATTAGCTCACAGCGGTTTGATGTGAGGACTCAGCACTGCCGTCCGTCTTCATTATGCTAACGCTGCGCCGTAGCGCTGCAGAGTCGATTCAGCCGCCGTTAAAACATCAGCAGTGATGGACACGACTGCATCGTCCACTTCCTGCCAGCGGACGTCTGTCTCTCTCGCTGTCTCTCTCTCTGTCTCTCTCTCTCTCTGTCTCTCTCTCTCTCGTACCCACCGTCCAGAGTTTGTGACGGGCACGAGCAAGCCGCTAATCCAGCGCTAGCATGGCGTGAGCGACCCGCTAATCCAAACTAGCGCTGAAGAACCACAAATGCAGTCCGGTTACTCAGGCTACACGGACAAAAGTATGTAGACGCCCCTCCTAACCATGACATGCTCTTAACATTGTCTAACAGTGTAGAAACAGTTTGGGGAATTCCCTCAGGGATGGATTCAGTCAGGCACTGCTGCTGCACAAGAAGGCCTGGCGCTCGCAACTGGCATTCCAATTCATCTCAGCGGATGATCTGAACGGACCAATTCCAGTTCCTCTCCTTCTACTTGTCCAATCAGGAGCACAGACACGCTGGGACAGGAAAACGCCGTCCAGAAACTTTTGGCACATAAACATCGTTTATTTAAAATAAATTTAGAATAATAAATAAATTAAATTAATAATTAATATTTAAAATTTATAAGTTAAATAAATAAATTAATAAATAATAAATAAAAATAAATAAATATATATTTTTTATTATTTTTATATATTATATATTATTATATGTCATTGATATTTAATTAAATAATTAAATAAATTTTATTACATATTTATAAAATTACATACATATTTTTGGAATATATATTTATATATATAAATAATTTTTTTAATTGTATAAAAAATAATGAGCAGCGATTCGTCTCTTTAAGTAACAGCACTTTGATTATGTAAGGTACTCGCTAGTCCACATGTCTTCGATCAACAAAACGCAGGATTGGCGCTTAGGTGGCGCAACTGTAAAACACGCTGGCACACCAGAGCTGCCACCTTCTACCTGCGAGTTAAATCTCAGTACTGCCACCGACAGGCCGGGAGTCTATACAGACAACGATCGAAGGGGGTTCCTCATAACTTGCACACGACTAGATTGGGAGGAAGATTGGGGGGGAAACGCAGGGAAAGAAAAGACGTAACGGTATGAAGACCTCAAATTAATTTTAATCCAGTTCTGACGTTCTCGAGTTCAGATACTTAAAAACCGCTAGTCCCAGGTTTCATCTACGTCACTCCGGAGCCGCCCGACTATTCAGGGAATTACGCTAATCCAGTTTAATGGATAATAGCTAGTAAGTGTAGCGGCAGAACAAGCTAAAACAAGCACACACACACACACACACACACACAGCGTACTGCAAAAACACTCCCTTAATGAGGACATGGTCAGGCTGGGGTAAAGGCAGCAGAAGAACAAGCACCTATCTACATCTAGAACGACAACCGCTCTTGGAGGTTTCTCATAAGAATATGAAGTATGTCTGTGGGAATTTGTGCCCGTTCAGTCAAAACATGACAGAATTAAGATGATTGGGCACTGATATTGGTCAAGAGAGCCTCATTCCAAAGCTGCCAAGGTCAGGGCTCTGTCCGAGCTTTTCTTCATGTCTTTATAGGCAAATGTCCTTCCCTAAACTGTTTCTGCAAAGCTGAAAGCATGTAACTACCTTTTTTCCTGATTTATCACAGTTGTTAGCAGCTGTCGTGGCTGAAAAAACGCTCTCGCGGTTCAGTTTTGTGCGTGAAAATATCAACCAAGCGCAAACTGGCTCCTGCTAGACGGAATTACTAATGCGCTGGTGTTTCCCCGGCACCTAGAGATTCCAACAATGTTGTTTCTATTATGCAATCAGTTTAACGTGAGGATCGTAATAAGATTTCAGATCAATATGAGATTTATCTGAAAATTAAGACTCTGTGGCGCTTTGGGACAATTAACCCCCCCCCCCCCCCCCCCCCCCCCCCCCCCCCCGCCCGCACCGCTGCTTCATTCTGAGCTGTGAAGGTTGTGCTTTTATAATAAATAAATAAATAAAGAACGTGGCTCAGGAGCCGGAGTCTTAGTCTCGTTTTCAGATTTTTCTTAACTTATCCCACCGTTCCAAAACCACTCGATCCCTCTCGGTCGCCGCCAGGCCTTCGAATCCAAGAATATTAGCTTTCGTGAGACTCCGGTCTTGGGCTGAGCCGTCCGCTGGGCCCCCCGGAGTCTTCGGGAAGCCTTTTCGGGAAGATGAAGCTGCACTCAGTTGCTTTGGATTGATGTGTCCAGTCTGACAAGCTCACGCTCAGGTGTCCACATACTTTTGGCCGTTCCCACGTGGTGTTCCTGCGTGCTGGGAACGCGGCGTATAAACGGAACGCTGCACAGATGAAGGTGCACGGCGCTAACAGAGCGAGGCCGGTTCAAACGCAGGACAGAGGGACCTGGTGCTCCACCAGATGGAGCAGGTTCTGACCCCCCTACGTTTCTGGCCCCTCCACCAGGCTTCGGATGCCAGCGCGCCCGGGGACCTGGCACGGCCGAGGCACTAATTCAAGGCCGCGTCCTTCCGAGAGCTTGCAGAAATCAGATGGACCGGATCGAGGGGCGCAGATTGAGCCATTTTGTTACGAAATGAGGAAGAGGGGCGGGAATCGGTGACGCCGCACCGACTGCTCCACCTGCTACCGTTTAAAAAATCTGTCAGCTGTGCAGGAGGTTGTGTTCCGAAAGCTACCCCAAATAATCCACGGTGGAGAGATCGAGCTTCCGAATTCTGAGTGGGTGCTTGACAGACACATGTGGCCACGTCTGAGGGAGGAAAGGTCGAACAGGGTCTCCTCTTACTGCTGCTACAACAGCGACCCCTGCTGTCTGGACGAGGCGACTGCACGAGTAAAGGAAAAGTACGCCCCTCTTACGATTGATTTTGGTGCCAACAGTTTGAGGAAGTCCCCTTTCTCTATCAGCATGAACAGTGAGCTCTATAAAAACGTGCTGTGGATTAGGATACTGGACTAGTAATCAGAAGGTTGCTGGTGCAAGCCCCACCAACACCAAGTTCCCGCTGTTGGGCCCCTGAGCAAGGCTCAAATTGTATTCGGTCATAATTGTAATAAAAGTCGCAAATGTAAACGTCTCAACCCGACTCAACACTTTCGGGATGGATTAAACATCAGTGCCCTCTGACTCTGTTGATTGATTCGAATGGACACAGATTCCCACAGTCACACTCCAAAGACTCAATGATATCAAAGCTACAAAGGAAAGAGCAACTCGTACTGTAGCTGAGTTATGTCGATATGCTGCAGTTCCAAATATGGATGAATGGGCGGAGCTGTGTTATGTCGATATGCAGCAGTTCCAAATATGGATGAATGGGCGGAGCTGAGTTATGTCGATATGCTGCAGTTCCAAATATGGATGAATGGGCGGAGCTGAGTTATGTCGATATGCAGCAGTTCCAAATATGGATAAATGGGCGGAGCTGAGTTATGTCGATATGCAGCAGTTCCAAATATGGATAAATGGGCGGAGCTGAGTTATGTCGATATGCAGCAGTTCCAAATATGGATGAATGGGCGGAGCTGAGTTATGTCAATATGCAGCAGTTCCAAATATGGATGAATGGGCGGAGCTGAGTTATGTCGATATGCAGCAGTTCCAAATATGGATGAATGGGCGGAGCTGAGTTATGACGATATGCAGCAGTTCCTAATATGGATAAATGGGCGGAGCTGAGTTAAAGCGAGCTCCATAAAGACATGCTGAGCAAAGGTCTCAAACCTTGACACTTTTGGGATGGATTTTATGAGTGCGTTTTAACCTCAATGTCTCTGTTGAATGAACGGGCACAGATTCCCACAGTCACACTCCAAAGTCTTGTAAAAAAGGCCTCCCAAAAAAGCGGATGATATTAAAGCTACAGAGGAAAGAAGGAATCAGTTTACAGTAAAATACTCGTGGTTTTGGAACCGGATGTTTGACAAGCTCCTGCTCAGGGGTCCCAAAACTTTAGACCATCTAGTGTACCTCCAAGGTTGGGGAACTTGGATTGAAATATAATTCTATCCACCTTCTGCAATGCGGCAGCTCTGTCGTCACCTAAACAGCACCAGAACCCAATACTACTATCACAGTTCATAACAGTAGGTACAGTGTTGTTGGGATGAAACGCCTCAGCTGTTTTCCTCGATTGTGGCCGATTAATTCAATCATCGTTTTATTGGACGTCAAGCAGCCTTTAATTAACAGCACTCTTCTGAGAAGGCTTCTCACAGGACTATGGAGTATGTCTGTGGGGATTTGTGCCCTTTCATTAAAAAAAAAAGACAGCAGAAGATGTTCCAAACCTGGAAATCAGAGCTCCGTGCACACTGGAGATTCTTCAAACTGAGATTTTGTTTTTGTCATGGTTTTAACTTTGCAGCACAGTTTAGGGAAGGTCCCTTCCTGTTCCAGCACTGATCTATTAGTCCTGTTAGCAACTGCTTTTAAAAATTACAAGGCGTGTCCCAATACTTCAGCCCGTATAGTGCATGCTTTTTAGAAGCTGAATAAATAAATCCAAGTGACATTCCGGATTTTTTTGGGAGGCGTGTTCCAGGCGTGTTTTAAGTGGTACTTCGGATGAAACCTCAAGCTCTGTTAGATCCTCCGAGCGCTGATAGAAGCGCCGAGCGAAAACGCCGAAGCTAAATAAACTAAAAGCTAAAGTTCTCTGGAAGAAAAGGATCCGATCCGGCAAAACAAAAGCCGCGACCTTCTTCCAAACAAACACCGAAATCTCTTACAGATTTCAAATGAGAACCACATGGACTTGAAGCTCACGTTCCTCGCTTCGAACCGCCCGTCCTCTTTCAGGCGACGCGTTAGGGGAAACTCGAGGCGTGAAATCTGGTACGACAGAGAGAGCCGCATGGAAGAGTTGTCTTCCATCCGTGCCGGAACGACCGCCTCGGTTCCAATTTTAATGTTTTGAGTTTCTTTTCAGCGCTGTGTGAAATGTGTACGATGTGTGTATGATTGATTACATGATCAGCACACTCGCGCCGGGCGGAGAGGCCGGGACGTGATCACATACACACCACCGGATGATTGTTATAATTCTTTTCTCTTCTCGAGCCACAGGCGGAGCGTTTGTTGTGTTCCGTGTGTAACGGGGATCCGGCGGCCTGCGTGTAACTCGACTCTTTGTTTTGCTCTGTTCAGATTCCAGCGTTCTGAAGCGTTTCGTTCATTCCGTTTTAATTTTACGGCGACGTTTAAAAAGACGGCGAGCCTGGAATGCCGAAACGAACGGCCGTGATACAATTGCAGAAAAGTGTGGTTAATAGAACCCCAAGTCAGAAAAAGTTGGGACAGCATGGAAACTGCAAATAATAAAAAAACATCCCTGGAAAAGACGACGTCTTGAAGGCAGCACATGTTGCTCTAAGATCTCAATGTACTTTTCTGTATTAATGCTGCATCACAGAGTGTAAATGACCTTTACCAAGGGCACTGACACACCCCCATACCATGACACACCCTGGTACTGACACACCCCCATACCATGACAGACCCTGGTACTGACACACCCCCATACCATGACAGACCCTGGCACTGACACGCCCCCATACCATGACAGACCCTGGCACTGACACGCCCCCATACCATGACAGACCCTGGCACTGACACGCCCCCATACCATGACAGACCCTGGTACTGACACGCCCCCATACCATGACAGACCCTGGTACTGACACGCCCCCATACCATGACAGACCCTGGTACTGACACACCCCCATACCATGACAGACCCTGGCACTGACACGCCCCCATACCATGACAGACCCTGGCACTGACACGCCCCCATACCATGACAGACCCTGGTACTGACACGCCCCCATACCATGACAGACCCTGGTACTGACACGCCCCCATACCATGACACACCCTGGTACTGACACACCCCCATACCATGACACACCCTGGTACTGACACGTCCCCATACCATGACAGACCCTGGTACTGACACGCCCCCATACCATGACAGACCCTGGTACTGACACGCCCCCATACCATGACACACCCTGGTACTGACACGCCCCCATACCATGACACACCCTGGTACTGACACGCCCCCATACCATGACAGACCCTGGTACTGACACGCCCCCATACCATGACAGACCCTGGTACTGACACACCCCCATACCATGACACACCCTGGTACTGACACACCCCCATACCATGACAGACCCTGGCACTGACACGCCCCCATACCATGACAGACCCTGGCACTGACACGCCCCCATACCATGACAGACCCTGGTACTGACACGCCCCCATACCATGACAGACCCTGGTACTGACACGCCCCCATACCATGACAGACCCTGGTACTGACACACCCCCATACCATGACAGACCCTGGTACTGACACGCCCCCATACCATGACAGACCCTGGTACTGACACGCCCCCATACCATGACAGACCCTGGTACTGACACGTCCCCATACCATGACAGACCCTGGCACTGACACGCCCCCATACCATGACAGACCCTGGTACTGACACGCCCCCATACCATGACAGACCCTGGTACTGACACGTCCCCATACCATGACAGACCCTGGCACTGACACGCCCCCATACCATGACAGACCCTGGCACTGACACGCCCCCATACCATGACAGACCCTGGTACTGACACACCCCCATACCATGACAGACCCTGGCTTTTGGACGTGTTGATGATAACAGTCTGGATCCTTTTTGTCTTTGGTCCGGAGCACACGGCGTCCATTTTTCCCAAAAAAGACCTGGAATGCTGATTCATCTGACCACAATGCACGTTTCCACTGTGTGATGGTCCATCCTAGATGCCTCCGAGCCCCGAGAAGTCGACGCCGCTTCTGGACATGGTTAACATAAGGCTTCTTTTTTGCACAGTAAAGTTTTAAGTGGCATTTGTGCAGTAACTCTGTATTGTAGAGCTTGATAAAGGTTTGATAAACTAATCCCTCACCCATGTGGTTATATATGCAGCAGGGCATCAAAAATACAGAATTATAAACAAAAAAGCAGCTCTGAATGCTTTGATGTGACTTTTCCTCCACGCGGTGTGGAACATCAATCTTCTGTACTGTAGCTGCTGTTGGCCGAAGGTTCTTTTTAAGTCTGTTCTTCCTGTCCGGGGCCCGAAGCATCGAGGGGCCCTTCAGAGACCATTCAGTTCTGCCCGGGGCCCCATGAAAGCTCTGATGAGCATTACACAACGACATCTCAGAAAACCCCCCTGGAAGGGCCCCGTCTCATTAGCATCTTGTCAAAAACGTCTTTTTCGGGCAGCAGAACCGGTGGACCTGCAGACAGGACTCGGACCACTCCGCCTGGGAATCGAACCCAGGACCTTCTTGCTGTTAGGCAACAGAGCTACCCACCGAGCCAACATGCCGCCCATTAACAATGATTCAAAATCAATAAGCGTGACTTAAGAGTAAATCATCTGAAGTAAGGAGATGATTAAAGTCTTAGGTGGGTAGCACTGTTGCTACACAGCAAGAAGGTCATGGGTTCGATTCCCAGACATGATTCCTCACACATGTAAATAAATGCATCGTTATTAAAAAATAGATTTAAAACTAGTCTATATACAGTAAGTAACTTTAAATGAATTTAAATTAATTATTCATTCATTTGATTACTGTCTGCTTCACCAGCACTTTATCCTGGTCAGGGTCGCAGTGGTATAAGAGGACGAGGACGGCCAGCAACAAGATGAACAGATGCATTTAAAGGAACAGTGAACGTGTTATTAGGAAGCCTGAAGACCCAAACCAAACAAATCCGGTCTTGAGGAGTCAGATTGGACTCGACAGCAGTAACAGGAACGTGGTTTGTACAGAACCGCGCCCGGGTTCGAGAGATCCATCAGTCCGTCCTACAGCTGAGGAGCAGCTTCATTACATTACAATAAACTGTCTCTCATTATCTAGATTAGTCTGTCTGAGAGAAAACCAAGAACTGAGCATCTTTTTTAATCACTTTTTTAAACACACACACACACACACACACACACACTCTTGAATTACACTGCATGACCACAAGTATTCGGACGCCAGACCACAAGCTTGTCATGCTATTAAAATAGCAACAACAACAGCCTCTCTTCTGAAAAAGCTTCTCACAAGACTGTGGGAATTTGTGCCCATTCAGTCAAAAGATGACAGCGCTTGTATGGCCAAGTTGATGTCTTTATAGAGCTTGCTTTGTGCTGGGACAGGTAAGGGCCTTCCCTAAACTGATAGCTGCAAAGTTGTGAGTGTATAATCTCTTTTATATAACTGATTTATCTGTTTGCAACTGTTGTGGATGAAACCCAGGATTTTAAAAATGAGAAAGTGTGTCCCAATACTTTTGATAATGTTATGTTTGGTTCTTAATTGGTTTTATATATTGGCATTTTATAAACTGATGTTATATATTTTGGCGTTTTATATTTTTAAAATATAGGTGTTATATATATTGGCATTATATATTTTGCTGTTTTATATATTGGTGTTATATATACTGTTGTTTCATATATTGGTGTTATATATACTGTTGTTTCATATATTGGTGTTATATATACTGTTGTTTCATATATTGGTGTTATATATACTGTTGTTTCATATATTGGTGTTATATATACTGTTGTTTTATATATTGGTGTTATATATACTGTTGTTATATATTGACGTTTTTAGACGGTCAGCATGTTACATGACGTTGTTAGTTAGCCGTGTTTCGACTCTCTTACCTCACTGTTGCGTTTGCTGAGTAGCCGCTTCACTCGACCGGACGGAACCTGTCCATGATCTCAGGGAACTGAACAGAACGTGGTGTAACATCTCAGCGTCTTGGTGAGGACCAGCGAAAAAGTGCTGAGGAGCAGAAGCGGGTGGATGAGAGCCGGGCGTGGCCTTATGATTATAGTTCACCTGTGTGTGTAATGAGTGTTTACAAGAATCAACCTCACTGTCCAACGCTGAGTCACAGCACACACACACACACACACACACACACCTTCATATATGAGGTGTGTGTGTTTGTACTGTGAGAGGTGTATGTGTGAACATTGAGGTGTTTGTGTGTGTACTGTGAGGTGCCTGTACCTTGAGGAGTGTGTGTGTGTGAGTGTTTATGCACTTTAAGGTGTGTGTACAGTGGTGTGTGTGTGTGTGTGTATGTGTGTGTACTGTCACAGCGTTGGACAGTAAGGTGTGTGTGTGTGTGTGCTGTGACTCAGTGTTGGACAGTGAGGTTGATTCTTGTAAACACTATATATACGTGTGTGTGTGTGTGTGTGTGTGTCTATGTACAGTGTTGCAGCAGCGAAGGGACAGTACAGCACTCAGTACAAAAAATAGACAATAAAAAGTACAGTGTATAACAATAATAATAATAAAAAGTCAAAAACTCTGAAAAAAATAAAAAAATAAAAAAATAAATATTTACAAATAATTACAAACAATAATTGCACATGGGAAAAAAATATTGCACATATTGCACATTGCACATTGTAATAATTACATGGGGAAAAAGTTGCACATTGTTATGAATAATGAATGATTTAGAGTGTGTGCGTGATCTGTCTGGAGCAGTGCTGGTTATACAGTCTAACAGCAGCAGGAAGGAAGGACCTGCGATACCGCTCCTTCACACATTTGGGGTGAAGCAGCCTGTCACTGAAGGAGCTGCCCAGTGCTGCCAGAGTCTCATGCATGGGGTGGGAGTCATTCTCCAGCATGGATGCCAGCTTGGCTAACATCCTTCTGTCTCCCACCACCTGCACTGGATCTAAGGGGCTCCCCAGGGTCCACTCTCTCAATGTCCATTCCCTGGATGTTTACCGGTGACAAGGTGGGTCTGCACCTGCGGAAATCCACCACCAGTTCTTTGGTCTTCCCCACGTTTAACTGGAGGTGGTTCTGCAGACACCAGTCCACGTAGTCCTGGATCAGTTCTCTGTACTCGCTGTCCTCGTCATTGTTTATAAGTCCGACAATCGCTGAGTCATCAGAGAACTTCTGGAGGTGACAGTCCGGTGATCTGTACATGAAGTCAGCTGTGTACAGGGTGAAGAGGAACGGTGCCAAGACCGTTCCCTGAGGGGCCCCTGTGCTGCTGACCACCATATCAGACACACAGTCCCGTGCCCTCACATACTGTGGTCGGTTGTATAATATAAGGTTGTATATATAAGTGTGTATGTATGAGTGTGTGTGTATTTGAGTGTGTGTTTGTTTATGTATATGTGTGTTTATATGAGTGTGTGTATATATATATATATATATATATATATATATATATATATATATATATATATATATATATATATATATATATATATACTGTATATATATATATATGTACACACACACACTCATATACACACACTCGTATACACACACTCAGTCATATACAGTGTATCACAAAAGTGAGTACACCCCTCACATTTCTGCAAATATTTCATTATATCTTTTCATGGGACAACATTATAGACATGAAACTTGGATATAACTTAGAGTAGTCAGTGTACAGCTTGTATAGCAGTGTAGATTTACTGTCTTCTGAAAATAACTCAACACACAGCCATTAATGTCTAAATAGCTGCAACATAAGTGAGTACACCCCACAGTGAACATGTCCAAATTGTGCCCAAATGTGTCGTTGTCCCTCCCTGGTGTCATGTGTCAAGGTCCCAGGTGTAAATGGGGAGCAGGGCTGTTAAATTTGGTGTTTTGGGTACAATTCTCTCATACTGGCCACTGGATATTCAACATGGCACCTCATGGCAAAGAACTCTCTGAGGATGTGAGAAATAGAATTGTTGCTCTCCACAAAGATGGCCTGGGCTATAAGAAGATTGCTAACACCCTGAAACTGAGCTACAGCATGGTGGCCAAGGTCATACAGCGGTTTTTCAGGACAGGTTCCACTCGGAACAGGCTTCGCCAGGGTCGACCAAAGAAGTTGAGTCCACGTGTTCGGCGTCATATCCAGAGGTTGGCTTTAAAAAATAGACACATGAGTGCTGCCAGCATTGCTGCAGAGGTTGAAGACGTGGGAGGTCAGCCTGTCAGTGCTCAGACCATACGCCGCACACTGCATCAACTCGGTCTGCATGGTCGTCATCCCAGAAGGAAGCTGACGCACAAGAAAGCCCGCAAACAGTTTGCTGAAGACAAGCAGTCCAAGAACATGGATTACTGGAATGCCCTGTGGTCTGACGAGACCAAGATAAACTTGTTTGGCTCAGATGGTGTCCAGCATGTGTGGCGGCGCCCTGGTGAGAAGTACCAAGACAACTGTATCTTGCCTACAGTCAAGCATGGTGGTGGTAGCATCATGGTCTTGGGCTGCATGAGTGTTGCTGGCACTGGGGAGCTGCGGTTCATTGAGGGAAACATGAATTCCAACATGTACTGTGACATTCTGAAACAGAGCATGAGCCCCTCCCTTCGAAAACTGAAGGTAAAGGTGATGGACTAAACCCAATTGAGCACCTGTGGCGCATCCTCAAGTGGAAGGTGGAGGAGTTCAAGGTGTCTAACATCCACCAGCTCCGTGATGTCATCATGGAGGAGTGGAAGAGGATTCCAGTAGCAACCTGTGCAGCTCTGGTGAATTCCATGCCCAGGAGGGTTAAGGCAGTGCTGGATAATAATGGTGGTCACACAAAATATTGACACTTTGGGCACAATTTGGACATGTTCACTGTGGGGTGTACTCACTTATGTTGCCAGCCATTTAGACATTAATGGCTGTGTGTTGAGTTATTTTCAGAAGACAGTAAATCTACACTGCTATACAAGTTGTACACTGACTACTCTAAGTTATATCCAAGTTTTATTTCTATAGTGTTGTCCCATGAAAAGATATAATAAAATATTTGCAGAAATGTGAGGGGTGTACTCACTTTTGTGATACACTGTACGTATATGACTGAGTGTGTGTGTGTATATATACTGTATATATATATATATGAGTGTGTATGTATGAGTGTGCGTGTGTGTGCTTTCTCTCTCTCTCTCTCTCTCTCTCTCTCTCTCTCTCTCTCTCTCTCTCTCTCTCTCTCTCTCCCTCTCTCTCTCTCTCTCTCTCTCTCTCATGTTCCTTGGTGTCTGTTATGACAGAAGGTGGATTTATTGGGTGTCGAATTTAAAGTGTCGACCTTAAAAGCTCCAGCGCGGATAAACGAGGTGTGAAAATACAGCAGAGAGACCAGGAGCCCAACTAATGCACTACTGTTTACATTTAATACACTCTCACACACACACACACACACACACACACGCACACACACACACAGTCACTCACATACACACACACTCATATACACACACTCACACACACACATACACATACATGCACATACACACAGTGGTCAGGAGCCCAACTAATGCACTACTGTTTACATTTAATACACTCACACACACACACACACACACACACACAGTCACTCACATACACACACATATACACATACATGCACATACACACAGTAGTCAGGAGCCCAACTAACGCATTATTGTTTATATTTAATACACACACACACTCACCTCACACACATATACACACACACTCACATATACACACACATATACATTCATACAGACACACAGTGATCAGGAGCCCAACTAATGCACTGCTGTTTACATTTAACACACACACTTATACACACTCACACACACACTCATATACACATACACACACATACACACAGTGGTCAACTAATGCACTACTATTTTTATTAACTACACACACACACATACACACACACACACACACACATACAGTACATTCATACAGACACACAGTGGTCAGGAGCTCAACGCTGTTTATATTTAACACACTCACACACACACACTCATCTACACACACACACACACACTCATACATACACACACAGACATACACACACACACACACACACACACACTAGTAGCATCAAAACCAGAGATTCCGTCACGGTCAGATGAAAATGAAATGATTAGGAAAAATGCAGCGTAACCCTCATGAACTCCGAGACCTTCAGATTTCAGCATGTGTTTCAACTCCGACACACACACACACACACACACACACACTCTACACACACACACACACACACACACACACTCTACAGCAGTCAGGCTTTAGTTATTAAAAATCCTCGACGACAAAGCCGACCCTCCTGGTTTTGTTGTTTCTTCTCTCTAATATGTTGCTTTTAATTTCTCACCGTGAAAATTCGATTAGAGCTGAAACACGGAACAGGAAGTCGATCCCGGTGACCCCGGACCCCAAGCTAACCCCACGCTAACCCCACGCTAAGCCCGGTGTTACTAACACAGCCGTGATCAGAGTTAATCAGCTCAAGGCGAGCGAGGTTACCTTCCCGCCACGCCGGATCTCACGCTTTACATCCGAGCTCATGAACAGGAACAGATGAGGCGGGCGCGGCCCGGGTGCTGGATTACGAGGCAGGAAGGTGAACGTGCCATGTTTACACTAATGTCAAGGGCTTCTGTGATCTGGATGGAGCGTAACATTGTTACCGGGGTGAACGCACGACACACGGCCTCCGCTCTCCTGGAACGACTTTTCACGCGATTTTGGAGAGCGTCTGTGGGGGTTTGTGCCAATTCGGTCAACAGTAGGTCTAGGTAAGGTCGGTAATCAGTGGGAAATTCCTTTTCCAGACTGTTACCCCCAAGCTGGAAGCACATTTTATTTAGGAGTGTCCATATACTTTTGGCCAACTGAAATTTTAATTCATCCAGTGGAAACCATCAGGACCAGTAGCTGCTGTTCAACAAATAGAAAGCAAAATTAGGACCAGGTGCACCCTATGGCACAAAGACTTCTGTCTGATGTTCCAGTATCTAACCTTTCCTATGGATATCAGATCAGAAGTGATTCGAGGGTGTTGAGGAACACTAGGATGGTGTTTAGAACCTTTTGTGGCCTTCTTAATCACCAGATTCAATTGTTATTAAAAGTTATAGGACGTTCTGGTGACAAGGTGTAGAGAGGAGCTTTGGATATGGACATCACTCTGCAGTCCACACCCCGATGTAGCCCTGCTTTGCCATCCAAACTTACATGTGGTCATTGTGGGCTAATCATCTTCATCTTAACACTAAACTCTTTTGCAGAAGGCACATGCTTCTCTACGACCATGTGCCGAGGTAAAATGTGACTCCTTAACGGAGCTGAGAAATGAAATGAAGCTGGACACAGGTCAGCGTGGGAAATGAGAGAACTAGGGGAAGAGGAATTAGGGGAGAGGAACAAGAAAAAAAATGAGGGAAGGAACGAGAAGAGGAACGAGGGAAGAAAAACAAGAAGAGTGAAACGAGAAGTAATGAGAAAGGAAGAATTAGGAGAGGAACAAGGAAAGGAACGAGAATTATGGAATCAGGAAAGGAATGGGGGGAACAGAATGATGGAAAAATCGACTCCTTATAACGGAGCTTAGAAATGGCATGAAGCCGGACACAGGTCAGCGTGGGAAACGAGAGAAATAGGAGGGAGAGGAACGAGGGTAGAGGAATGAGAGAAGGAACAGTGGTAGAAAAACGAGGGAAGAAGAATTAGTAGAGGAACGAGGGAAGGAACGCTCTTTTGAATCCCCTGACCACAGGCTGTCCTTTTCCTCTCCTCCCTCTTCATTAGGCTGCCACAACACGGCATGGCAGCGCCCGTCACACATCACCACGTTCCTAAATCCAGGCTGCCCCGGCGTGCCGGCGCGAGGGGAGCTACATGAGGAAATTCTCGACCTCTGCCCCACTGAACAGCTCTGGAATGAACCGGAACATCAACATCAGTGCCCAGCCGTACAAACGCTGTCATCTTTTGACTGAACGGGCCACAAATTCCCACAGACATACTACAAACTCTGGTGAGAAGCTTCTCAGAAGAGCGGCTGTCGTTATAGCATGTGTTTTGGAAACTGGATGTCCGACGAGCTCAGCAGTTCCAGCAGCAGCTGGAGAACTCGTCCTATCTTCTCACGTTCTAACCGACGGCGCTGTCTTCGGTCCTGTCGACAGACGTGGCTATTACACCCAGACGTCTGACCCCGATGAGTGCCCCCCGTCGCCCGTCTCTCAATCCCTCCCGACCTGGCCTCACCGCTAACCAGAATCACCTGACTTTAATAAACACCTCGTCTCCCGCTAAAGCCGGGCCCCTGTAAGCGCTCCATCCTTCCTGACTTCCCGTACGGGCCCTTTGAAGGCCCCCGGAGAAGACGGATGACCTGTCCCGGGCTCAGGACGCACCCGTTTGATCTCGGGCTCTGGTCGAGGTGTTCGCTGATGGTCCCAAGGAGCCGAAGGGCATCTCGCTGTTCGCCAACATGCACTGTTTGCTTTTCAGGCTTCATTTATCAGTGTTCCACTGGTGTTATCAAAGGATCTATCAGCCGTACATCCGCTAACACCGGGTTTTAAACTCCGCGCACGTCGTAGCGGCCGGTATCTGTTTTTCTAATATCGGGTTCTGACGCCGTTCGCCATTTTCACCTTGATTAGCTTTTGCTGCGCCGCTGATGTAAATCCAGCCGACTTGTGCCCTCTTAGCCCTGCGTTCCAGTATAAACAGGCTAACCAGCTAACAAGCAAAATTTGCCTAGCATTCAAATTGAAAACAAATGGCGTCTCGAGTTCCGCGGCCCACGGTACGAGCGGGGGTCGGGAATGTGTACTGAGGGAAGGTGTTGAGACGCAGAAAACACGCTACGTGAGACAGATGGATGGATGTTTTCCGGGACCCCGGACGGCGGGGCCCCTGTCGATTGGGCCGCAACGACAGCTCGTGTCATCCCGCCCCCTCGCCGGGTTTATTTATGGGTCTGTGTGCAGCATGGTGACAGGGTTCACTTCCTGCCGTGTGTGCACACGTACATGCCTGTCGAATCTGCTTAATGGGAGCGGCCTGAATTTGCCAGCGGGGTACGGGGTATGAGACGTCTCTGTTCCGTCGGCGCTCGTCTCCCCGTAACTTCTTACTCCGGGATTCTCCCGTCTGTGTTTGTTTGTGTTCTTGCCCCGAATGTCCGTGTGGTTCTGGGTCAGCTGACATGGGACGGAAATACACAAATCATTACAAAAACACACGACAGTGGAATAAGAGGGGAAATTTTAATAACATCATGAATATTGAGTATCAAAATGGAAACATGATATAAAAAAAAACAATTAACATATAATTACAGTAATTAATAAAAAATTATATTATTATTACATATTATATTATAAATATTATATTTATAACAATTATTAAAAATACCAATAATTCTAACATTTTTTTTTTTACTGAATGTGATGTTGGTTTGAGCTCCTAGTAATTAAATCAATACAAACTAGCAGTTAAATGCTTTTTATAGCTGCCCGGTCACGTTAGTCCTCAAAAAAGTCACATACACAATAGAAATAATTGTAAAAAATTTAAAGTAAAGATAGAAACAGAAAAAAAATAGAGAGTATAAAGTGAATACAATGTTCGTGATGTGCTATATATATATATATATATATACAGTGTATCACAAAAGTGAGTACACCCCTCACATTTCTGCAAATATTTTATTATATCTTTTCATGGGACAACACTATAGAAATGAAACTTGGATATAACTTAGAGTAGTCAGTGTACAACTTGTATAGCAGTGTAGATTTACTGTCTTCTGAAAATAACTCAACACACAGCCATTAATGTCTAAATGGCTGGCAACATAAGTGAGTACACCCCACAGTGAACATGTCCAAATTGTGCCCAAAGTGTCAATATTTTGTGTGACCACCATTATTATCCAGCACTGCCTTAACCCTCCTGGGCATGGAATTCACCAGAGCTGCACAGGTTGCTACTGGAATCCTCTTCCACTCCTCCATGATGACATCACGGAGCTGGTGGATGTTAGACACCTTGGACTCCTCCACCTTCCACTTGAGGATGCGCCACAGGTGCTCAATTGGGTTTAGTCCATCACCTTTACCTTCAGCTTCCTCAGCAAGGCAGTTGTCATCTTGGAGGTTGTGTTTGGGGTCGTTATCCTGTTGGAAAACTGCCATGAGGCCCAGTTTTCGAAGGGAGGGGATCATGCTCTGTTTCAGAATGTCACAGTACATGTTGGAATTCATGTTTCCCTCAATGAACTGCAGCTCCCCAGTGCCAGCAACACTCATGCAGCCCAAGACCATGATGCTACCACCACCATGCTTGACTGTAGGCAAGATACAGTTGTCTTGGTACTTCTCACCAGGGCGCCGCCACACATGCTGGACACCATCTGAGCCAAACAAGTTTATCTTGGTCTCGTCAGACCACAGGGCATTCCAGTAATCCATGTTCTTGGACTGCTTGTCTTCAGCAAACCGTTTGCGGGCTTTCTTGTGCGTCAGCTTCCTTCTGGGATGACGACCATGCAGACCGAGTTGATGCAGTGTGCGGCGTATGGTCTGAGCACTGACAGGCTGACCTCCCACGTCTTCAACCTCTGCAGCAATGCTGGCAGCACTCATGTGTCTATTTTTTAAAGCCAACCTCTGGATATGACGCCGAACACGTGGACTCAACTTCTTTGGTCGACCCTGGCGAAGCCTGTTCCGAGTGGAACCTGTCCTGGAAAACCGCTGTATGACCTTGGCCACCATGCTGTAGCTCAGTTTCAGGGTGTTAGCAATCTTCTTATAGCCCAGGCCATCTTTGTGGAGAGCAACAATTCTATTTCTCACATCCTCAGAGAGTTCTTTGCCATGAGGTGCCATGTTGAATATCCAGTGGCCAGTATGAGAGAATTGTACCCAAAACACCAAATTTAACAGCCCTGCTCCCCATTTACACCTGGGACCTTGACACATGACACCAGGGAGGGACAACGACACATTTGGGCACAATTTGGACATGTTCACTGTGGGGTGTACTCACTTATGTTGCCAGCTATTTAGACATTAATGGCTGTGTGTTGAGTTATTTTCAGAAGACAGTAAATCTACACTGCTATACAAGTTGTACACTGACTACTCTAAGTTATATCCAAGTTTCATGTCTATAGTGTTGTCCCATGAAAAGATATAATGAAATATTTGCAGAAATGTGAGGGGTGTACTCACTTTTGTGATACACTGTATATATAGTGGTACCTTAAAACTCGACGTCTGTTGGTTCCGGAAGTGGATGTTGATTTGACTTATACACTAAAAATAACACTAATATAATATAAAAACACTGAAATAAAAAGCTGATTTCTCAGAAGCTTGAGCTGTAACACAAGTTTAAAAGTGAAACAGGGAGAAGAATCCAGATAAACACAGAAACATGTGGAGCTGTAATGCTGGATCTGACGCTTATTCCACACCAATGTAGATTCAGCTCATATTCACACTTTGATGAGGTTTTATTGCACCGCTCAAGCCGAGCGCTGAACAAAGCGGCTGGTTGTTGTTAATTTGAAATTAAATAAATACAATTTTAAAAAACAAAGTGAACACATTGAGTTTAAGGGAACAAATTTCTTAACGAAGGGCGCTGAGTTTCAAAGATTTTGAGTTTAGGGGACGTTAAGTTACAAGGTACCACTGAAGATCCTGGGTTCAATTCCCAGGTGGGGCGGTCCGGGTCCTTTGTGTGTGGAGTTGCATGTTCTCACCGTGTCTGTGTGGGTTTCCTCCGGGAGCTTCGGTTTCCTCCCACAGTACAAGGACGTGCAAGTGAGGTGAAATGGAGATACTAAATTGTCCCTGACTGATATACCTTTCCAGAAAGGACGGAGACTGTTATGGTGGCAGGAAAGCAGCTCCATGCTAATGAGCACGTTCCATGTCCGGGGAGTGAATACTTTTTAAGACACGAGATCAAAAAGCAGACAGAATTTAGGAAACGTGCCCCCTCATTACCTCTCTGTCATTATGAGGACCTGCTGACAAGGACCAGCAGCTTCTGCACAGCGCCGTGGCTTATTAACGTAGCGAAAACAAACGATCTACGCTGGCCGACCTGAAGCTTGTGGGGTGGAATGACCTCATTACCGAAAATAAATAATAAAACTCTAAAAACGCTCCCCAGTCCTCGCAGGTCTGGTCTGGAGACTTCAGGTGGTTCCTTGAGGTTTGTTCTTTGGTCCAGCAGTCTGACTGGGTTCTCTCGCCTCTAAATCGCCGCCGGCTCAGGATTAGCGGAGCGTCCGCGAGATCATCCGTTGGCAGCGCCGTTCGCTTGTCGACGCGTCCCGTGATTCTACAGAACCAGAGGCTGGAGAGAACAAAAGGAAGAGACGACGGATCCCAGACCTCCTCAGACATGTGGAACCGGTTTTCTGCCAACAGCCTTTCAGAAGCTGGTGGACGGGTCGACAGATTTGGACGCGGATCAAGAACGATCCGTCAGGAGCCCGGCGACCACAGATTAATCCAATGTAGGAACCCGCGATCGGCCCCTCGGTGGAAAATTGGCGTGACCGAGTCGGGATTGTTGAGTCGATCGTCTCGACTTCTTGCTGGCGTCTCACTAAAGTGCGGCCGTACCTACAGTAAAGGTCGAAAGTTTACATACACCACATGGACTGGATTTCAGAATACAATAGAATTCTATGGTTAAGGTCAAAAGTAACACAGCACCCCCTTTCTGACCCCCTCGCTTACTAAAAACTTTCATCTAAGTGAATGCAGCAAGGCTGGATTACAGAATAAAATAGAATAGAAAAGGATAGACAATAGAATTGCACAGAATAAAACAGAACAGCAATGCTATATTCTGTTAGTGGAAGTATAAAGTAGAACATAGAACATAATAGAATAGCATGGAATAGTTAAGGTCAAAGGTAATTCGAAGCTCCCTTTCTGCCTCCCTCGCTTACTTAAAGATTAGAATTGTACAGTATAAAGTGTAATATAATAGAACAGAATAGAAAAGCATAGAATAGGAATAGTAGTGTAGAAATAGTAGAGTAGGAAAGTATAGAGTAGAATAGAATAGAAAAGTTTACATATTGGCTGGATTTCAGAATAGGATAAAACAAAATAAAATATTGTTCTATTATTTAGTTAAGGCTTACTCAAATTTAATTGGTCAGCCAATTTATCTTTATAATAAAATTTAATATTAGTGAACACAGCCAGGCTGGATTTCAGAATAGAATTGAATAGAACAAAACAGAAGAGTATAGAAAAGAGAATTGTGTAGAGTAGAACAGAAAAGAATAGGGTAGGAGAGTATAGAGTATAAAATAATAGAATCGAACAGAATAGAATAGCATAGAAAAGGGAAGAGTATAGAATAGAAGGAAATTAAATAGAACAGAGTAGAATAGAATAGAAACGTTTACATACACCACATGAACAAAAGTATTGGCTGGATTTCAGAACAGAATAGAATAGAAACATACTTTATTCTATAGTTAAGATCAACAGTAATACAGTGCGCCCCTTCTGACCCCCTCAATTTATCTTTATAATATAATTTAATTTAATAATTTAATAGAAAAGAATAGAAAATAAAATTGTATAGAGTAGAATAGAACATAGAATAAAGAAGTATAGAGTACAACATCATACAACAGAATAGCATAGAATAGAGTAGGACAGAATAGAAACGTTTACATACACTACATGAACAAAAGTATTGGCTGGATTTCAGAATAAAATCGAATAGAATAGAATAGAATAGAATAGAATAGAATAGAATAGGAGTTCTATTATTTAATTAAGGTCAAAGTAATACTGCGCCCCCTTTCTGACCCCCTCGCTTACTCAAATTTATCTGGTCGGCCAATTTATCTTTATAATATAATTTCATTTTAGTGAACTTAGCCAGGCTGGATTTTAGAATAGAGTAGAATTGTATAGAGTAGAAGAGAAGAGAACAGAAGAGAATGAAATGTGGCCCAGAAAATATAAACCAGCCATCGCGAATCCTATGACAGGATGTCCCACCAGCCCGTAACTTCACATGTCTGGACGTTCCTTAGGAACGTGTTCCTCTCGGCTCTGTACGTTCCTCAGGAACATGTTTCTCTAATTTCTGGATGTTCCTTAGAAACATGTTCCACTCAGCTCTGGACATTCCTCAGGAACATGTTCCTCTCGGCTCTGGACGTTCCTCAGGAACATGTTCCTCTAAGTTCTGGACGTTCCTCAGAAACATGTTCCTCTCAGCTCTGGACGTTCCTCAGGAACATGTTCCTCTCAGCTCTGGATGTTCCTCTCAGCTCTGGACGTTCCTCAGGAATGTGTTCCTCTCAGCTCTGGACGTTCCTCAGGAACATGATCATCTCAGCTCTGGACGTTCAGGAACATGTTACTCTCAGCTTTGGACGTTCCTCAGGAACATGTTCCTCTCGGCTCTGGACATTCCTCAGGAACATGTTCCTCTCAGCTCTGGATGTTCCTCAGGAATGTGTTCCTCTCAGCTCTGGACGTTCCTCAGGCACGTGTTCCTTTCAGCTCTGGATGTTCCTCAGGCACGTGTTCCTCTCAGCTCTGGACGTTCCTCAGGAACATGTTCCTCTAAGTTCTGGACGTTCCTCAGGAATGTGTTCCTCTCAGCTCTGGACGTTGCTCTTAGCACACGCGGCTCTAATGACTTTTTCACTCAAGTGCTGCCTGATGGAGTCGGACGGGAGGGTTTGTGCTCTCGACCCCAGCCGGCCTCTTTCCTTTCCGCCGGCCGCTGAATGACAGAGGGGCTTAAATGACCCGTCTGGGGAGCGCGGAGGAACGAGCGACCGTGCGCGCCCATCAAGATAAGGAATTAACCCGGACACTCTGAAACCCGCGCCGCGCCACATCACAACCAAATCAGACGTTCTGGAACAGTTTCAAATGCCAACGGTAACACAGCGCCCCCTTCCTGACCCCCCTCACTTACTCGAATTTAATTGGTCAGGCAATTTATCTAAGTGAACGCAGCCAGACTGGATTTTAGAATAGAAGAAAATAGAATAGAATAAAAAAGGAACAGAATAGAGTAGAGTAGAAAAGAATACAACAGAATAAAACAGAATAGAATAGCATAGAGTAAAAAATAATACAACAGAATAGAATAATGTAGAGTACAACAGAATAGAACAGTGTAGAGTAGAAAATAATACAACAGAATAGAATATAATGTAGAGTACAATAGAATAGAACAGAATAGAAGTATAGAATAGAGTAAAGAAGAATAGAAAAGTATAGAGTAGAATAAAATAAAATAGTATAGAGTACAAATGAATAGAACATAACAAAGCAGAATAGAATAGTATAGAATAGAATAAAATAAAATGGAACAGAATAGTTTATAATACAAAAGTATAGAGTATAATAGAGTAAAATAGAATAAAACAAAATGAGTACAATATAACAGAATAGAACATCATAGAGTAGAACAGAATAGCATACAGTAAAATAGAGTAGAATAGAATACTATAGAGTTAAATAAAATAGAACAGAACAGAAAGTCTAGAGTACAATAGAAAATAACAGAGCAGTATAGAACAAAAAACAATAGTATAGAGTAGAATAAAATAAAATAGAACAGAATAAAATAAAATATAATACAGAAGTATAGAATAGAATAGAGTAAAATAGAATGAAATAGAATATAACATAATAAAAATAGAACAGAATAGAATAAAACCAAATAGAATGGAATGGAACATAATAGAATAGATCAAAATAACAGAACAGAACAAAATAGAATATTCTAGAGCAGAATAGAACAGAATATTATAAGGTAGAGTTGAACAGAATAGAACAGAATAGCATAGTGCATATTAGAATAAAACAGTAGTGTAGAATAAAATAGAATAGAACAGAATAGAATAGAAAAGTATAGAATAAAGTAGAGAATAGAAATGTATAGAATAGAAATGTATAGAATAGAATAGAATAGAATAGAATATAATGCATTTATTTGTCATATACAGATACACATGTACAGTACATTGAAATTCTCTTTCCTCATATCCCAGCTTGTTTGGAAGCTGAAGTCAGAGCGCAGGATCAGTCATTGTATGACGCCTCTGAGGCCGAGAGGGTTAAGGGCCTTGCTCAAGGGCCCAACAGTGGCCCACAAGCTTTTGGATTGATAGCCCAGCCATCACTGAGATACGCCTAAAAAGGGTAACAAATCCTAGGCTGTGTATACTGTAGTACTCCACCGAACCACAGCGAGAGCATCAACTCCAAATGTAGAGGTACATGGAAAAGTGGTGAAAGTTCTTCAAGGGCTCGATGAGATTCATCCAGGAAGAAAACATCTAAAGAGTAACGTCTAAAAACGACTCACGAGGAAACCACTGCAACATCTGCACACAGGAACATCTGGTGGAAATCAGTGGCTCAAACTGGACTTTTCTCTAACAGTGAAGAAGCTTATTAACACGATCCTTCATATTATTTACTGTTTTTAGGCCATCCTGGATAAATAAAGATCTGATGATCTGCTGGAGGACGTTCTCCAGAACATCTCCAGTAAACACCTGCTCCAGACGTTCTCCAGCGTCCGGGAGTGTTTTTTTAATAAGAAGCATCGAGCCGAGCTAGCGAGCCGTATCAGAGCCAGGCGTGCGGCCGGCGCTAATCAGCGGGGAGCCCGAGCACCGGGGCCCCGGGGCCTGATTAGGTCCTGCAGGCCTGATCAGCATCTCATCAGTATTCCAGGATCAGATGGGACGCTCGCTTCTCCTCGCCGTTGTGATGAGGCGGCGTTTCTGAGAGCCGAGCAGCTTCATCAGTGCTGAAGGAAGCGAACGTGTGGATCACAGATGGATCAGAGAGAAGAGGAGAGAGACGCCGCCCGTCCAAATCAGAGATCAAAGACTCAGACACGCCCATTAAGTTCCTGTAATCAACACACTGGTGTGAGTGTAGAAGCTTCCAGATGCTTTGATCTGATGTTGGACGACAGTGTTGTGAAAAGTAACAAAGCTGCAACTTGTAACTAGTGTTTAGAGGTGGCACCGGACCCACCATGACCCTGACCAGGATAAAGCAGATAATGAAAATGAATGGATAAATTTCATTCTCTTTCATAAACTGTTTCATCTTGGTCAGCACTGATATTAATACAAAACTAATTTAAAAAGCTTTAAAAATGGGGAATAAACAGCTTAAAAAACAACAACAATTACACAGTAAAATACTCAAATAAAAATGAAATAATTGTAAAGATGTAAAAGAGCTTTATTGTAATATTTATTATTAATAAAAATTATAGTAAGAATTATTTAAAAAATAGTAGTTTAATAATTAATAAAATGTAAAATATGACAATTTAATAACAAAATAATATTAATATTTAATAGTAATAATACAATAATTTAAAAAAGAATAAAAAAGAATATCATAAAAATAATAAAAAATAATAATAACAATTTAATACTTAATTAAAAAATAAAAAGCTTTCTGTTATATAAATAAGAAAAATTCAATATTATAAATTTTTATAATAATGTGTTTTAATTTAAAATTAATAAAGCTTTATTTTTATATTTAATAAAAATAATAATAAATAGTAATAATCATTATTATGAGATAATAATAAAATATTTTAATAATTAATACCATTTAGAAAATGTTATTAACATATTAAATGATAATAATAACAATATAGAAATAAAAAAATATTTATAAAATAATAATAACATATTTTAATAATAATACCATTTAAATAAGCTTAATTTTAAAAAGCTTTTTATTTTTATATTTAATAATTATAAAAAATTAATAGAATATTTTAATAATTAATACCATTTAAAAGCTTTGTTTAAATATTTATTGATAATAATAATAATAACAACAATAAATAGTAATAATCATTATTATGAAATAATATCATTTTTAAAAACTTCATTTAAAATCTGTCTAATGTTAATAATAATACTAATAAAAATAAGTCTAGCAAAAATAATAATAACATATAAATAAATAATACTTATTTAAATTTAAAAAGCTTTATTTTTATATTTAATAATAATAATAATCATAATCATAATAATAAATAGTACTAATCATTATTATGAAATAATACCATTTAAAAAAAAAACTTTGTTTAAATTATTTAATGATAATAATAATACTAATAAAATAACTCTAGTAGAAATAATAATAATAATATAGAAATAATAAAAAATATTTAAGACTTAATAATAATACTAATAATAAACAGTAAAAATCAATATTATGAAATAATAATAAAATATTTGAATAATTAATACCATTAAAAGATGTATTCAAATATTTAATGATAATGATAAAAATAATAATAATACTTTTATTTTTAATACTTAATAATATTTTTTAATACTTAATAATATTTTTAATACTTGTTACTCAGTAAAACGTTGTTTGTTTGTGATTAATTGTAGGTCGCGACCACAGAGTTTTGCATTCTATTGTGAATGTGCAGAAAGCGTAAACGTTTCTCTTTAATCTTCTCTCTTCCAGAGAAAGCGAAGCCGGTGTGACACGAAGCGTCCCGGCGTGTTTAGACTGAGCTCGCGTCAGGACCTGCAGCGTAAATCCCTTGATCGCTGTGATGTCTGCTGTTCCACTGAGCTATTCACGCATGGCAGACACAACAGGAAGTGGCAGCGGTGTGAAGGAAACACAGCGCTGTAGGTCCACTCTGAGATAAGAGCTTCTCTTTCATCCTCAGCGCCCCACAGCTCAGATATGAGAGGGTCGCTGAGACCCATCGGCCCAAACTGGTTAGAGGTCAGAAGCCGGAAAGTGAGAGGGGCGCGGAATGAGGCGGAGAGGGGCGCGGAATGAGGCGGAGAGGGGCGCGACTTTCTTTTATTCTAATGAGGCGGAGACGAGCTGCTGTGTTTCAGCCATTAGTGCCATTACAAGTAGGAAAGCTTTTAAACTCCAGGGCAAAAGTATGTGGACACCTGAGCATTTTTATATAATATAGTAATATAAGGGCGGCTCGGTGGGTAGCACTGTCGCCTCACAGCAAGAAGGTCCTGGGTTTGATTCCTTTCTGTGTGGAGTTTGCATGTTCTCCTCGTGTCGGTGTGGGTTTCCTGCAGACGCTCCGGTTTCCTCCCACAGTCCAAAGACGTGCAGTCAGGTTAATTGGAGATACAAAATTACCCTTTCATGGACTGGCGACCTGTTCAGGGTGTTTCCTACCATTCGCCCAGTGAACTGCACAAATTTAATTGGTCAGGCACTTTATCTTAAACCGAACGCAGCCAGAATAGAAATGTATAGAACAGAATAACAGAGTAGAACAGAGTAGTTTAGAGTAACATAAAGTAGAACAGATATAACAGAATAATATAGAGTCGAATAGAGTAGTATAGAGTAGAATAAAATAAAACAGATATAATAGAATAATATAGAGGAGAATAGAACAGTATAGAAAAGAATAGAACAGAAGTGTATATAGTAGAATATGGTAGAATAGAGTAGTATAGAGAGAAATAGTATAGAGTAGAATAGAATAGAATAATGTAGAGTAGAATAGAATAGAAAAGTATAAAGCGGAATAGTATAGAGATGAATAGAGTAGAATAGAATAGTATAGAGAAGAATAAAACTGAATAATACAGAATAGAACAGAATAGTATAAAGAAGAAGAGTAGAATAGAATAGAGAATAATAGAATAGAGTAGAATAGTGTAGAGAAGAATAGAGTAGAATAGTATAGAGAAGAATAGAGTAGAATAGAATAGTATAGAGAAAAATAGAGTAGAATAGAGTATAATACTATAGAGAAGAATACAGTAGAATAGTATAGAGAAGAATAGAGTAGAATAGAATAGTATAGAGAAAAATAGAGTAGAATAGAGTATAATACTATAGAGAAGAATAGAGTAGAACAGTATAGAGAAGAATAGAGTAGAATAGAATAGTATAGAGAAGAATAGAGTAGAATAGAGTAGAATACTATAGAGAAGAATAGAGTAGAATAGTATAGAGAATAATAGAGTAGAATAGAATAGTATAGAGAAGAATAGAGTAGAATAGTATAGAGAAGAATAGAGTAGAATAGAATAGTATAGAGAAGTATAGAGTAGAATAGAGTAGAATAGTATAGAGAAGTATAGAGTAGAGTACAACAGAATAAGACAGAATAGAACAGAATAATATAGAGTAGAGTAGAATAGAATAGAGTAGAATTAAGCAGTAGAACCCGAGAGGGAGTGTGTTATCGCGAATAACATCACGGCTTCGGCTCGTGCCGTAGATCATCACAACCGTGATGTTATTCGTGATAACACACGACCTCAAGTGTTTTATTGCTTTTATACAACAGTTTTTACAAAATAAAGAAAGAAAATAAATCAAAGAAGCCCTGAATTTCATATTAAATATGCTTTAATATTTACAATACCTTCCGCCAAAAAGTAGTTCCACTACGAATATAAAGTTTAACACTACAAAGCAGACATCCCAAGTTGCAAAAACTCATTTTATGGAGGTAAGAACAACAAGAATAAAAAAGCAAGAACCTCCGAAGGGAAAAAAGGAAATAAAAAACCTCTCACACACACCAAAGGATTATGGATGATAACAGAACTCTTAGGAGCTGCTAACTGGGCTATTAAGCTAACTGTTCGCGTTACAAACACATTAATGTTCCCTACATAGTGCACTAGATTGTGTATCAGATCGCGGATTTATGTTCCCTACATAGTGCACTAGATTGTGTATCAGATCGCGGATTTAAAACGCGATCGGGATTAAAGTCGGTGTCGCCTGCGTGCGCGTTTGTGTGCATGAAACTTGTCGTTACTGGCAACGCGTCAGCGGAGTAATACAGTTGTGGTGTGAAAAGGCCGTGCTGTTATCACCAATATCAGCACGTTTAGAACGCTTCTCAACCAATCAGATTGTAAGGTCGGAACTACCTGTTGTATAATAGAATAGAATTAACATGCATTTAGGTTAACTGGAGATACAAAATTGCTCTAGCAGTGTATGTGTGTGTGTCCTGTGATGGAGTGGCGACCTGTCCAGGGTGTTTCCTACCTTTAGCCTAGTGAATTGCACCCATAGCGACCTTGACCAGGATAAAGTGGTGGTAAAACAGACACTGAATGAATGAATAAATGAATCTGAATGTAATTAATCCACCCGGTGTAACATAACCTTGTGTTATTACCTGTTAATAGTTATGGTACAAATGCAGGCAGTGAAAGTGAGAACCTCCGCTGATGAAGTGTGTACTGTGGACAGTGTGTGTGTGTGTGTGTGTGTGTTGCTGACAGACACACAATACACACATTAGTGAACCTTGTTCTCTGCTGAAGCTCCTCAGGAATGTCGAGTCGGTTTGTTAAGGCCGGTCGTCGGTGTTTTGACTAGAACCTAAATGAGCGAGTGACGTCTCCTTCAGCCACAGCATGTCAGTGACACCATGAGGAAAACATCTGGAACAGATACGGTGAGTTTAGAGGACGAGGACGCTCCCGTCCCGGGGACAGGGGTGCAGTCCAGGTCCATGAGGTAAATACAACAAACTGAAGGAGAGTTTTGAAAATGCTCCGATTTTTCTCTGGCTGGCGTGGAGTGGCCTGCAGAAAGTTCTTCAAGGGCTCAGAACAAGGGCTGTGGAGAAAATGGTCAGTGGTCAAAAATGGAACCCATATATATTTTGGACGTCCCATTTCTACAACAAATGCTCAAACAACCGCCTGTCTGGGAAGCCTGTTCAGTCAGAAGTTGTACAGCTGGGTGCTGATGTTGGTCAAGAAAGTCTCAGATTTTCGGTTCATCCCAGAGGTGTTGAGTGGGGCTGAGTGTCTTATGGCGTATGGAGTAGCTGAAGCTAACCAGCTATATAACCGTACGTTTACATGACGATTGTGGCTGAAATGATTAAATCAGGGGGATGAGCACATACTCGTGAGATGATAAAATCTTGGTTCTCTTTATTTGTACAGCGAGTCGCGTTCGGTTTTTCACTTTTACAGTGTGAGCTACAACAGCGTGAGCGATGAGGTCAGCTCACATTCCCCGGGTTTTATTGGCCCCTGTGCATGATTGTATGTGTAGGAAACAGCGGCGGCGGCGGCGGTTTCTGAAACACCTTCACACGCTCATAAAAGCCAAACAAGCTCAGAGAAAGCTTTCAGAGCGCCCACTCGCTTCAGCGTCGGGGTTTATTTTTAACTACGTCCACTCGCTGTATGTTTTAGTCATCACAGGAACGGGAAGTGTGTTAACAGCTAACAGTGGATTTATTCTACTGCTTTTTCCTCTCTAAGAAACTCTGTTAATAGATGTTTATTTACTTATTTGAAGTTTATTTCTATTATATCACTTTGTTTTATTTATTATATTACTTTGTTATTTTTTTCTTTAATAGTATTTATAGGATTTTATTCATTTATTTATTTGAAGATTTGTTTCTATAATTTCACTTTGTATTTTATTCCTGGAATTCTTATTTTATTATTTAATTTTTGTTAGTTTTAATAACATTTTATTTATTTACTTTTGGTTTTATTTCTATAATTTTACTTTCTTTTATTTTATTTTTGAAATTTTTATTTTACTAATTCATTCTGTTCATATTGAAAGGATTTTATTTATTTATTTTAAGTTGTATTTCTTTAATTTCATTTTGTATTTCATTATTAAAACTCATATTTTATTTTTCAAATTTTATTTAATTAATTTATTTTTAATTTTATTAATTCATTCTTTGTTAGTTTTTTGTAGGATTTTACTTATTTATTTCAGGTTTTATTTTCATAATTTAAATTCTTATTTTATTATTTCAGTTTGTTATATGATTTTATTTATTGATTTATTTGAAGTTTTATTCATTTAATTTTTTATTTTTTTCTTGAAATTCTAATTTTATTTTTTTAAGTTTTTCAAGAATTATTTTATTTATTAAATATTTTATTTCTATAATTTTACTTTGTATTTTATTCTTGCAATTCCTATTTTATTATTTCATTTCTTTTTTATATGATTTTATTTATTTATTTAAAGTTTTATTTAAAGTTTTTTATTGTATTTAAAGTTGTATTTTATTCTTAAAATTCCTATTTTATTATTTCATTATTTGTTAGTTTTTTGGGATTTTATTCATTTATTTCTATAATTACTTTTTGTATGCATTCTTGAATTTTTTTGTATTCTTGAAATTCTTACTTAAATATTTTATTAATTGTTAGATTTTATAGGATTTTTTTTTATAAGATTTGTTTTATTTATTTATTTGAACTTTTATTTCTATAATTTTACTGTGCATTTTATTCTTAAAATTCTTATTTTATTTTGTTCTTTGTGTTTTTATGTGTGTATAATTAAATTATAATAAAGAAATCTTGAATTTTGAATCTTGAAGATGAAAGATGGAAAAATCTGGATATTCTGCATATTCATCCTTTACACTGTCATCAACTGTTACACTAATATCAACTTTACACTGAGACTGATCTTACTGCTGTTTGTGTAGGAACTAAAAAAGCTTTTAAATAAAAATAATTAATAATTAAATTTAAAAAATGGAGATGCAGTCTGTAGAATGGGTGCCGCACAGCACTACAGCACCCGTGGACCTGGGTTCAATCCCTGTCCTGCTTCCTAAAAAGAGGGTCTTAAAGGAAGAAGTAAAAGTTTACCTCACGTTGTGACAGATTAGGGGCCAGTAAAGTCGAGACAGAGGTCAGAGCGGCGGGGGGGGGCTGGGGGGGCAGCGGCATTGACCTGACTTTCACCCGAAACACACCGGAGGAGAGAACGTGTACACACACACACACACACACACCGGCATGTCTCCGCGAGGTCAGGACAAGCTAACAAGGAAGCGCCGCTGATAAAAGGTGTGAGAGATCGCTGATCAATAATCAGAACCATCACCTAATCAGCCAGAGGTTTACTCAGGACGCATTCCTCAGCTTGTGAACAGTGAACAGAAGGTTGTAGGTTCATGACACAGAGCTCTTTTGTTTCTCGGGGTCAATCGAACCGTGGGCATCTGCTAGCTCATGGATTAATGACGTCGCATCAAAAGCAGTAATAGAACTAGAACCTTTAAGGAGAAAGCTGACTCAAACGTGCAGACAACCATCACAAAGCCATGACGGCATAGTGGCACAGCACTGGAACCAGGAGCACTGGTTCTTTTTGGTACAGGAGTGACCCAAATAACGGGACTGGTACCAAACCTCAACGCACTTGGTTGAAGGACCTTAACCAATTGTTTGGACGTTCTCACCATGACGGGTGACCCCAGCGTGTGGCTACGTTGGGGAAATGACGAAGCTTTTAGTGGGGCTGAGAGAGGTTTAGGGTCAAACCCTTTTTAATAGGGAGGTGAACCCACTGAAACCAAAACAGTGGTGATGGAAGAGAGTTCCCACAATGTGAGGGTGAATTGTGCCAGTTCCTTATATATTTTTTTGTCTGTTTGTCTCGTTCTCGGCTCATTTATCGTGGATCTAAGTCACGGCGAGGTAGCGTGGAAGCGTCGGTGGTAGCGGTCAGACCCAGGGCCGCGGGAATGTTGTTCTAGACTGATTGTCGTAATTAAGCAAGCAGGATGAAGCCCATGTGTGGCCCAGCGTTCTCCTCAGACTGAAGCTTGTCCTACTTGTTAACGATCGCCCGGAGCGAATCTTTCTCAAAATAAGCCGCGTGACGAAGGGCGTTCGGTCAATTACGCTCTCGTAGACGTTAATAGCGTAATGATGTTGATTGCACATGCAGCAGGAAGCGAAAGTCTGAGACTGAAAGCGAGAGCTGTGTGGATTCATCATTTATCATCTGACGCTCGAGGTCGCAAAGGTCAAAGATGGACAAGAAGAGTTAACAAAGAGGAAGAGTGGTCACAAGCAGAGGTTTTTTCAACCAATGTGGAATGGCATGGGTACCATTTGGCGGCACCGAACTGGGAACCAAAGAGTAGCAGGTTTTCCAGGATGAACCTTGACGTCATTGACGGGCGTGTCCTGTTGTAGAGGAAATGTAAAGCAGCATTGGCAACACCTCCAAAGAGCAGCACCCTTCGTTGATGACGCATCCTTGGGGCATGAACTGGTATCTTTGGTATCTCAACGACAATGGAAGCTTCGATACTGGAAATACAGTCAACCTGGAGCTCTGGGACTGGAAAGTCAATGACGGAACTTTTACTGTTCATATTGAGCTGTGGGGTTTGGTTCTGGACTTAAAGACACTGGTGTGGAAGCTTCATGCTTCAAAGCTTCATGCTTTTGAGAACAAGCGCATCAGAAAGCGGCTGAAGATCTCCTGGAGGAAGTTGATCACCACTGAGTGAGTGTACGAGACAACCAGAACAGAAGATGTGCTCCTGAGGCATTAAGTACAGCAATTATGTGGTGTGGCACCTACACGAAGACACTGAAGGCGGTGTTATGAGGGTCCTTGGGTTCCAATAAAAATGGGTGCAAACAAGAACCGGTTCCCTAAATAACACCAAGGCTCTAAGAACCCGAATGGAACCAGTTCAGGATCCAAAAAGAGCCTTGCGAGACCCTGTGGGGGCAACTTACAGTACCAAGACAAGGTACAATCATTGCAACTAAGGGTTAAGAGCCTTGCTTAAGTGCCCAAACGTTGCAGCTTAATGGTGGTGGGGCTTAAACCCACAGCTTTCTGACGGATAGTCCAGTATCTCAACAGCTGAGCGACCCACTTGGCAGCAGACACTGTGAAAGGCATCCTTTGGCTGCCTTATTAATAAATTAATTAATGGCAGGGCTGCAGTTCAGAACTCTTTCGTATCACATGCAGATAGTTTGGTATAAGAAGCACAACATCTGGACCCCTGAGCAACAGAAATGGGAATCTAATTCAATTTCCTTGGCCTTTTTTTTAACCCTCTTCCCTCCCAGTCTAGTCATTTCCAGTTCCAAACTTGCACCACCATCACGCTGGCCAAGAAGAGTTTCAGACAAGCACTAGCTCCCTTTAGACACTTCTTTTACCTCAGCCAGCGGTGGATTCTGGCAGGTTTCATGCTGAAAAACCTCCTGTTCTTTGGTTCCAGCTGGGAATAAACCTTCCAGGTTTGGAACCTATTTATTGTAGGTGAGAATTAGGTGCGTGAACTGGAACCGGACCCATTTGAGGTTGGCCAAAAAGAGCTCTAACAGAACTGGAGGATTTTCTACTCCAAAAGAGATGGAACACCAACTATTCTAGGCTTCATCCTACTTTGTATTAGCTGCCGAGAATAATATCCTTACAGTTTTCTGATATTTCGCTTGTCCGTGATCTTCTGTAGAAGCGAGTGGGAGGTGACAGCAGCGAGCTCAGAGTCGGAGATCCGACGGCGAGAGAAACGTCTTCATTTCTTCAGAAGGGTGAAGTGTGTGTTCTCTCGACAGCAGCTGGGCTAAACTGCGCCCCTCGGGCCCCTGCTGGCATTCAGAGACCTCTTGGAAAGCGACACCGTGCCAGAACGCGATCTTGGAGTGGACCCGCGGAAGCAGCGTGGCGTGTAACCGTTGATGACGGATGTGAATCTGATGCCGTTTTTATACCAGCTGGTATTTTCATAAAGCTTTTTTAAAATGTGCAGTCGAACGTTTACATACACTGGTAAAACACGGATGTTCTTCAGTGGATGGTTTTTGGGCCGCCAAAAGGGTTGTGAAGGCGCCTCAGAGTCGAAATGCAAAGCAAATCGAGGCTTAAACTAAGGAGAGCGTCACTGCTTCACTGGGAACTAACCAGTAAAGGAAATCCTAACAAATGCAAAAGTGAGACCATACGGGTTCAGGATTCACACCAGACACCAGCTTTACCTACATATTACATGCAAACTGTTATGATGTGGGGAGGAAGGACCCAGGGATGCGGAGGTTTAACTAAAAAAGGGTTTTATTTACAAAATCATAAACATAATATACATAAAATAAAAGGAATAACAATAACAAAAAACACTTCGGGGAATCCCGAAGGCAGCCGGACGTCGGGGGCTGAAAAGGAACAAAAAAAGTATACAAAAGAAAAGGGGAAGCGCGAGGCGCGAACCCAGGACTCTTGCCTCCCGACCGGGAGCTTTAACAGCCTGCCACAGCGGCGCTAGTGGCAGACTCGCTCCCGGCGCTATTGAAGCAAAGAGTGGGTTCGCGAGATGGACCACCTCGCGCTGTTGGCCGAAGAAGGGGGGGTAACACCGACGATAGCTGCGTGGCATGGCGCTTTCCAGCAACCAATGCTGGCTAGAGCCATGCCAGCTACCGGGTGTGATCGATTTGCGGGTTTCAAAAGTTAATGACAAAGGCGCTGTCACCAGCCAGGGTGGCTGGGAAGTGGCCCTTTGCTCCTGCGCTCCAGAGGGCGGAACGTGACGCTGTCACCAGCGGTAGCTGGGAGGGGGTCACGTTCCTCTGGGCGCAGCCGTGGGGTTTCTAGGTGGCGGCGGCACGGCGGCTCGACGGCTCGGCGGCAGCGGCCCGACGGCGACCTGAGAGCGACAACCAGGCGGCGGCGGCGGCACGACAGCTGCGGCACTGTGGCGGCAGCTTGGCGGCGGCGGCGGCGTGGTGGCGCCCACTAGCGGTGGCCCGGCGGCAGCGGCACGGCGGCGGCGGCACATTGCGGCGGCACAACCTAAAGATAAAAAAAAAAACAATAAACATAAAAGGACACCGCAGTGTCAAACAAACTCAAAGAAAGAAAAAAGAAACAGCCAACAAGAGCAGAAGGTGCGACGGCTACAGCTCTGCACCTATCCCTTAAATAAGGGAAGGCACAGGTGTAGCCACTTCGCCCTAACGAGCTGGCCAGGTAATAAAAGGCACAGCTCGTTTCTGCTCTGTAAGGCCTGTGGCATCAGGGAGAGATGGTACATTCCCCTGATGCCACAGAGCCTAACACAAACTAGCAGCTCACACACACACACACACACACACACACACGGTACATGCCAACCCTGTTCCTTGTTGTGGTCACACACCTGGTAGGGTGTCGGATCTGTCTTTCGGGGGAACCAGCAGGTGGGCAGCGTAAGCAAGACCAACCGTATGATGGCATGGATGGGTACAGTGTGTGTGTGTGTGTGTGTGTGGGTGTGTCACCTCCCGAATATGTTCTGACCCCGGAATGCTGACGGTCACTGGTGTGTGTTAGTGTTATTATTGTTTTATTATAGATGTTATAATATTTTTAGGAGTGCTCAGATGGCGCAGGGGTCCTTAACTAAAAGTGCTGAAATCAGGGTTTGAATCAGCTGTGCTATCAGCCAGTCAAGCATCCATGCAGACATGATTGATTGACGCTCTGTCCAGGGTTTTCCTGCCATGTGCCCAGGTGGAAACAGAACCGTTACAACCCTAAACAGGATAAAGCAGATAGTGAAAATTATTGTTGTTGTTATTATTAATATTGATTCATTAATGAATGAGTGGATGGAGAGAAGGATGGATGAATGAGTGGATGGATGGACAGACGAATGGACAAATGGACAGATAGATGGATGAATGAACAACTAGATGAATAAATGGATGGACAGAGGGAAGGATGGATGCATGGACAGATGGACAGACGGACAGACGGATGAATGAATAGATGGACGGATGGACGGATGAATGGATGAATGGATGAATGAATGAATAGATGGATGGATGAATGGATGGATGGACGGATGGATGGATGGACGAACAGACGGATGAATGAATGAATAGATTGATGGATGGATGAATGAATGAATAGATGGATGGACGGATGAATGAATGAATAGATGGATGGACGGATGGATGAATGAATGAATGGATGGATGAATGAATGAATAGATGGATGGACGGATGGATGAATGAATGAATAGATTGATGGATGGATGAATTAATGAATAGATGAATGGATGGATGAATGAATGAATAGATGGATGGACGGATGGATGAATGAATGAATGAATGAATGGATGGATGAATGAATGAATGAATAGATGGATGGACAGATGAATGAATGAATAGATGGATGGATGAATGGATGGATGGACGGACAGATGGATGAATGAATGAATGAATGAATAGATGGATGGATGGATGAATGAATGAATAGATGGATGGATGGATGGATGAATGAATGGATGGATGGATGGATAGATGAATGAATAGATAGACAGACGGACGGGCGGACAAATGAATGAACAGTTGAATGGATGAATGAATGAATAGATGGATGGATGAATGAATGGATGGACAGATGAATGAATGGACGGACGGATGAATGACTGGACGGACGGATGAATGAATGGACGGACGGACGGATGAATGGCTGGATGGATGGATGAATGAATGGACGGACGGATGAATGACTGGACGGACGGATGAATGAATGGACGGACGGATGAATGAATGGACGGACGGACGGATGAATGGATGGATGGATGGAACCCCGCCGTGTGTAGAAGGGTGAGTGTTTGTAGTATTTGTGTGCGTGCCGCCGTCTCTGCGTTTCTGCTCTAATCTTCATTTCATGCCGAGTCACATGAACCCGCCGCTTTATTTACTCAGACTGTATTTGTTTGAAGTGCTGGCACGAAAGTGGCCTTCACACAGTGTGTGTGTGTGTGTGTGTGTGTGTGTGTGTATGCTTTTTTAAGCGTTAGAATCAATGCTTTTTGTCCATAATCCTATTGGCATTAAACTGGTATGCAGTGTGTGTGTGTGTGTGTGTGTGTGTGTGTGTGTGTGTGTGTGTGTGTGTGTGAATGGTGAGTCTAAGAACTCACAATTCTAAGAACTCACAGGCTTGACCTGTAAAAAGTTGATTTAAAGCTTGTCAAGCTTGTCAGAGCAGGTCATAAGTAAATAAAGCTTATTAGACCCAGTTTAAAGCTGGTTTAAAGCTCGTCAGAGTTGGTAGAAACTAGTTATACCTGGTTGAAAGCTGGTCAGTATTGGTCAATAGTGGTAGTAAGTTTGTTAGATCTGTAAAAAAGCTGGTAAGATATTAGTCTAAGTTGGTTTATAGCTTGCCAGAGCTGGTTAAAAGCTGGTCAGAGTCGGCAGAAGCTAGTTAGGTCTGGTTTAAAGCTGATTAAAAGCTGGTCAGAGTTGGTCAGAAGTGGAAGTAAGTTTGTTAGATCTGTAAAAAAGCTGGTAAGAAACTAGTCTAAGTTGGTTTATAGCTTGTCAGAAGCTGGTCAGAGTCGGCAGAAGCTAGTTAGACCTAGTTTAAAGCTGGTTAAAAGCTGGGCAGAGTTAATAGAAGGTTGTTAGACCTGGTCAAAAGTTGGTCAAAAGCTGGTCAGAGATAATAAAAGCTAATTAGACCTGGTTTAAAGCTGGTTAAAAACTGGTCAGAAATAATAGAAGCTAGATAGAGCTGATTTAAAGCTGGTCAGAGTTGGTAAAAACTAGTAAGACTAGTAAGTTTAAAGCTGGTAGAAAGATGGTAGAAGCTAGTTAGAGCTGGTTGAAAGCTGGTCAGTAGTGGTAGATCTGTAGAAAAGCTGGTAAGAACTAGTCTAACAAACTTTAAAGTTGGTTTATAGCTTGTCAGAGCTGGTTACAAGCTGGTCAGAGTTGGTAGAAGCTAGTTAGACCTTGTTTAAAGCTGGTTAAAAGCTTTACTGGTGTATTTAGTGTTTAAATGAGATCAGAAGTAAGACAGATCCGTCTCTCCGATCCTCTCGTCAGTGAATCGGACGGTCAGGATTTATTGGGATGATTAACGGACGGACGAGGGGACGACGCTCGGTGCTTTTAAACCCGAGCGCGCTGATTAAATTTTGGTTTATGTGAGCGGGCGCTGCGGGTACACTTTCATGCCGGTGGGTGACGTGTTTATAGTGGTTTAATAGGCTTGACTGGACTCATAAATCATCTCGACTGGGGAATGAAGAAGTCCAAAGAAAAAGGGACGGCATCTATTATAAATAACCTGAAACCGCTGCACAAACACGCCTGTGTGTTCAGAGTATAATGGACAACACACTGTGGGCTCAAGTATCCGTGTGTGTGTGTGTGTGTGTGTGTGTGTGTGTGTGTGTGTGTGTTTGTGCACTCAGGCTGCTTCACACTATACAGCCAAAAGTATCTGGACGCCCATCCACGAGCTTTACAACTGTGGGCTTTCTGCCGACCATAACAGTCCCCGCTCCTCTGAAGATGCTTTCTATAAGATATCAGAGAGCACCTGTGGGAATTTGTGTCAGTTTATACAAGACACTGACCCTACAGGAGATATTCCAATTCATCCTGAAGGTGTTTGATGGGCTCAAGTCCCCCAATACTTTTGTCCATAGTATGCAGTATGTGTGTGTGTGTGGTGTGTGTGTGTGTGTGTGTGTGTGTGTGTGTGTGTGTGTGTGTGTGTGTGTGTGTGAATGGCGAGTCTAAGAACTCACAGGCTTACAGCATGTAGGAACGTTTAGAAAGCTGGTCAGTTTTGGTAGAAGCTAGTTAGACCTGGTTGAAAGCTGGTCAGTATTGGTTAGTACTGGTAGTAAGTTTGTTAGACTAGTTTCTTACCAGCTTTCCTACAGATCTAAATTGGTTTATAGCTTGTCAGAGCTCAATAAAAGCTGGTTAAAGGTGGTAGAAGCTACTTAGACCTGTTTTAAAGCTGGTTAAAAGCTGGTCAAAGGTAATAGCAGCTAGTTAGACCTGGTTTAAAGCTGTTTAAAAGCTGGTCAACGGTAATAGCAGCTAGTTAGACCTGGTTTAAAGCTGGTTAAAAGCTGGTCAAAGGTAATAGCAGCTAGTTAGATCTAAACCTGGTCAGAGTTGGTAGAAGCTAGTTAGACCTGGTTTAAAGTAGGTAAAGCTGGTCAAAGGTAATAGAAGCTAATTAGACCTGGTTTAAAGCTGGTTATAAACTGGTCAAAGGTAATAGCAGCTAGTTAGACCCAGTGTAAAACTGGTTAAAAGAGTTTTGCACTAGGTGTAAGTTGATAGACGCTAGTTAGACCCAGTTTAAACCTGGTTAAAAGCTGGTCGGGGTCAAAGTAGCTAGTTAGACCAGTTTAAAGTGGTATGGTATGTCCCGTGGAAGCTGCAGCGCCCATCTTGAAAACACATCACGTTAGCTTGAACCTTTTTCAGATCGCGTCGTATCGGGACAGATCGGGATTAAATGGAAGTATCAGATCTGTCTGGGACGGGAGGGACGTTAAAAGCGAGACGGAGGGAGTCCGGGGACCCTTTAAAACACGGGGTTCGATACGTGTCATTATACACGGCCCGTCTGACGCCCACACAATACCTGCTTATGCCAGCCGACGTAAATTACACCTACAGCACTGACAGGTGAGGGAGCTGGGGACCGTGTGTGTGTGTGTGTGTGTGTGTGTGTGTGTGTGTGTGTGTGTGTGTGTGTGTGTGTGTGTGTAAAGCCCACATTTCCAGAAATGTTGGCACATTTTACATGATTCTGATTTGTTCGTTTGGTTCATTCACACACGGATAAAGAAAATCGTTATTCTATCAAACAGCTTTAGGAACTAAAACATCGACAGCAAGCCTGACCTCACAAATGCTTTGGTTTAAAGCTGGTTAATAGCTGGTCAGAGTTGGTAGAAGCTAGTTAGACTTGGTTTAAAGCTGGTCAAAGTTGGTAGAAGCTAGTTAGACTTGGTTTAAAGCTGGTTAGAGTTGGTAGAAGCTAGTTAGATTTGGTTTAAAGCTGGTTAAATGATGGTCACAAATGCTCCTTTGGGTGAATGAATGGGCACAAATACCCACAGGAACAATCCAAAATCCTGTGTGTGACAGCTCTTGTGGACTGAATTGTACGTCTCTGTTTCTCCTGCGCTGCTTTTCTCCCCTCCTGAGTAACTGCAGCATCATAAATGTTGCTCTCCGGGACTCTGAGCTCATTATAAAGAACCCGAGGGGGTAAAATCGGCCCCGTCGGCACCTGTTCTCCACCCTTCCCTCCTCCACGCGTCCCTCTATCTGTCTCGGTGGTATCTCGGGCCGACCGGGCGCTCTGGCTGTAACCCCGGACTCTCTGTTGCCTGTCGAGTCTCCATCTGAGGTTTCGCGTTTCCTGCGGGTCGTCAATTACCGCGCCGACGTCTTCGGTTGCAATAAAAACAGGCGTGATCGCGGCGTCTGGGCCCCCGGCTGCAGCAGGACTCGGGTGTTCGGTGACAATTACAGCTCTCTCGCTCCGAGCCCCAGCGCTCAATCTTCTGCAAATATTTTCAGAGCTTCTGACCGTCGCTCAGGTCACCGTGATGGTGTAATCGATTCCAACCGGCGGGAGCGAAGAGCAAACGTTCAGACGTTTACAGCCACACTCATAAAATCCTGAATTAAACTTGCAGAAAATTGATTTGTGTTGATTTTAATGATTTAATTCCTGCAACAGACTCAAAAAAAGTTGGGAAGGAGGCATGTTTTCCCCTGTGGTCCTCTTTAAAGCATCAGGAACCAAGGACGCTAATTGTTTTGCAAGGTTTGGGAGACAGTGTTTCTGAGAAGAAATCATGTCTGGCTTTCTCTTTGTGGAAGCAGTGGCGGACTGTGTTAAGTGACCCCGGTTTTCTGAAGAACTCTCCAGCCCACGTGGCTGCATTTATCACAGAACCATGCCATCTGAGTTTCCAGTTGTTTCTGAGGTAATAGAAGCTAGTTAGACTTAGTTCAAAGCTGGTTAGAGTTGGTAGAAGCTAGTTAGACTTGGTTTAAAGCTGGTCTTGGTAGAAGCTAGTTAGACTCGGTTTAAAGCTGTTTAAAGGTTGGTCAGAGTTGGTAGAAGCTAGTTAGACTTGGTTAAAAGCTGGTCTTTGTAGAAGCTAGTTAGACTTGGTTTAAAGCTGGTTAAAAGCTGGTCATAACTGGTAGACGTTAGTTAGACTTGGTTTAAAGCTGGTTCAAAGCTGGTCAGAGTTGGTAGAAGCTGGTCAGTAGTGGTAGTAAGTTTGTTGGACTAGTTTCTCGCCAGCTTTTCTACACATCTAAGTTGGTTTATAGCTGGTCAGAGCTTGTTAAAAGCCGCTCAGAGCTGGTAGAAGCTAGTTATGGCTGGTTTAAAGCTGGTTAAAAGCTGTAAAGATGATTCAATAATTAAAGCTTCTCCAGCTAGTGTTGTGATGGTCAGAGGAGCTTGATTGGGCGTCTTAACGTCTGCCAGAATAAACTTGTTGCTGCACACCAGCACTGAGATTCTGAACTCGGCGTTGCCACCGGTCGGCTGCTGCGGCCAGTGCCTGCAGCAGGCACATTTCTGCTAGGGCGGGATGACCGGGCTATGTGGATGGGGTCTTCAAACGCTGTGTAAGGACCCTGATTCACAGACATAGAGGCGCCTGTGCAGAATGCATGGGTGAAAAAAAATTCGACGCTTCTAGCAGTAATCAGTAGCCCAGTAAAGTACTGGACTAGTAACCAGAAGGTCGCTGGTTCAAACTCCACCACTGCCAGGTTGCTGCTGCTGGGCCCTTGAGCAAGGCCCTTAACCCTCAATTGCTCAGACTGTATACTGTAACTGTAAAGTCTCTTTGGATAAAGGTATCTGCTAAATGCCAAAAATTTAAATGTTCTAGATTTTTTCCCGATTAAAAAAACAGGTTTTTTGTTTTTTCTTTCCTATCTTGACATGAGACGACTGTTCCATGTACTTTGTAGCCTTTAGACTGGTCACTTCTGTACATTTCTGCCCTGCTAGAGATCCTAATCCTAACCCGGTCCAGTATAAGAGATCGTATGATTGATGGAATAGTTGGCCAGTTAATAAAGAAAAGCTGCAAAAATTATCGTTTTATTATGAATTATTACAAATTCTTCCACTCAGGGTCATTTTGCTGCTTGTGTCCTTCATTCTGATTCACCGTGACCCCGGTCAGGATACAGCACGTCCTGAAAATGATGAATGATGAAAATAAATGAAAAATATATATAGAGAGAGAGAATTTTAAGGAGTAACCTAACACTGTTGATTATGAAGCAGGGGGTGTAAATCTGGAGCGAGAGAGAACCGGCGGCAGGTAAGAAAACCTCCCGGAGTCTCGGGTTGTGTTTAATTTATGAGCGTGTGTGCGAGACGGCGCAGGATGGCGCAGTACAGCGAGTTTTATAAATGCACGCCGCAGGAACACCAGCCGGGACGTGTCGGTTATGATGATGAAGATGTACTGGAGGAGGAAGCGTACAGAACAAGACGTCCAGAAGCTCGAATTGAGTAGACCAAAAAATGGTTTAATACAGTACTGTTACTGCAATAACAGGATCCGCTCTTCTAAACTGGCTTTTTACAAGATTTTGTAGGAAGTGCTTGTGAGGTCCAAGCCTGGCTGCTTTGAGCTTCTGGCACTAATCTGGATCTTGGAACTGGAAGCTTTGGTCCTTAAATTGGAATTCTTGATGACGGAACAGGAACGTCCATTATCATCAAACCTTTGATAAACTGGAATTATGGATCTCCAGGACTGTCTGTGATCACCGGCTCCTCCTCAAATGGGACGTAAACCCAAAAACGACGCGGTTTGAAGTAGAATTAAGTAGAATTGAGTAGACCAGCTTCTCGATACCTCATCCCTCAAAGCTGGGGGTATTAAACATTCCAAAAAATGGTTTAATACAGTATGTTTGCTGCAATAACAGGATCCGCTCCTCTAAAAGAGCTTTTTACAAGATTTTGAAGGAGGTGTCCATTCAGTCAGAAGAGTGTGAGGTCCAAGCCTGGCTGGTTGGAGCTTCCTGCACTAATCTGGATCTTAATCTGTCAACTGGAAGCTTTGATTCTTGAATTGGAACCCTTGATGATGGAACTGAAACGTTCATTATCATCAAACCTTCTGATGTAAAGTGAATAAACTGGATTTATGGATCTCAAGGATTCTCTGTGATCATCGGCTCCTCCTCGAGTAGAATTAAGTAGATCAGCTTCTCTATACCTCATCCCTCAACGCTGGGGGTATTTAACGTTCCAAAAAATGGTTTATTACACTATGTGGTCAGAAGTATTCGGACACCTGACCATAAGCTAGTTGGACGTCTCATTCCAAAAACAGAGTGACCCCTCTGTGTGATCTTTGGGCAGTTGTAGCCTTGCGGTTAAGGTTTTGGACTGGTTCAAGCCCCATCACTGACAGATTGTCACTATTGGGCCCTTGAGCGAGGCCCATACCCCTCAATTGCTTATACTTTCTCGGTAGTCAGTTTGGACCAAAGCGTCCGCTAAATGCTGTCTTTTCAGCCGTTGGAGCAACTTCTCAGTCCGTGGTTTTGGACCCGTCCTCATACTTTTGGCACATATACATCCAGCTCTAGGTGTGACTAGGGTTCTCTCTTTTGGTCTAATTTTTGTCAAGGTAGGGGAAACACCCGGTGCCTCTCAGCACCTGTCCACGGAGGCCGAACGAGCCGCTCTTAACGGCTCCAATTAGGAGGTCGAAGAGCAACTGGATGGAAAACACGTCGGAGCGGAGCCGTCTAACAGCACATAAGTACAGCCAGACTGTCACAACATTCGCTCCTCAGAGTCGTTTCCTGTCCAAACACGACCATTTTTAACCCCCGTCCAAAAGATTACAAAAACTCGCCCCTGTCCAGATAATTTATGAGCCCGGGCTACAATAGATGACTTTGTGTCCTGCCTGACCACACAGGACGTCCCAGGAGTCTTTTTTCATGAATTAATGGTGCTGGAGATGATATTGTTCTGATATACACCGTGTGACCAAAAGTAAATGGACACCTGACCATGGGGTCTGTCTAAGCTGCCTTGCTGCCTCCTACCTACCTGATCAGCTGCCTCAGTAGAGAGGATTCTAATGCCACATGGAGCTCATGAGGCAGATTATTTAGACGCTCTATTTATACTTACATCACAACAGTTTTAGCTTGCCAAGCTAACACAGTTAGCCTCGCGGCACGACCCACTAGCACGCCGGCTAACGTCTCCCTCCGTGTCCCGAAAACGCTTAAACTGTCCCTGACGCCCCAATTTACAAATAAACGCCTCTCGTATAATCACACCTTTATACAGATTAAACATCAGTGAGAGTTTATTTACATGTGAAAGGAACTCCGTTGGTTGCTTCGCATTCTGTTCGTCCGCCACGTTTGTGTTTGCCGTTCTTTGTGAGAAAAGTCATGCCGCACTGAATGCTGGGATTTCCGTCAGCGCTGAGGAGGCGTCGGACGCTCCCTCGTCATTCAGTCAGATCATCACTCGGAAGTCAGGCGCCTCAGTAGGAGCATTTTAAGGGATCTATGAATTTAGACACGCCCTCTTCTCGGGAGTGTAGGGTGACGTAAAATGACCCCAGATGCATTGATAGAAACGAACATTATTAAATGCAAGATCGCAAATAATTTAGACTTTCACCATCTACTGTACATAATATTGTGAATAGATTCAGTAAACATGGAGAAATCTCAGATAAAGGTTGCTTGTTCATGCCCCACCACTGCCAGATTGCTGCTGTTGGGCCCTTAAGCAAGGCCCTTAACCCTCAACTGCTTGATTTAAAGTTTCCCCTTTCCCCCTGTTTGCTGCAACAACAGGCTCTGCTCCTCTAAAATGGCTTATCCAGATTTTGGCACTAATCTGGATTAAAGTCTGTCAACTGGAACTTTGGTCCTTAAATTGGAACCCTTGATGATGGAACTGGAACATCCATTATCATCAAACGTTCTGATATAAGTGGATAAACTGGAATTATGCTGGATCTCCAGGACTGTCTGTGATCGCCGGCTCCTCCTCGAATGCATCGTAAACCCAAAAACGAGGCGGTTTGAAGGTCCGTTCTGCGCCGCCTTGTTATTTTAGGCCGCCCGCCAACGCCGGCAGCCGCGGCTCGATCCGAGCATTAAGGGAAAATGGTTTTAGCGCCAGCATCTGCCAAAGATCTCTGAAGCTCTCAAACTGTGAGGGAACCTTAATCTGAGGGATCTAAAGCCTCTGGTTTTAATCACGGCTTGTTTCAAACGTTTACGAGTCTTTAAATGACTCTTGCGGTCAGAAGAACGCTCCGTCGTAACACCGTGTGTGTGTGTGTGTGTGTGTGTGGGTGTGATTTCTGAGATTTTTTATCGCCGATTCTGCCGAGATTTCCATCCGAGCTTCACTGAAATGACAGAAGAGCTTGGTTGAATGATGTGGACAAACGCTCGGCACCACGCCTGTCACTGCCCTTCAGAACAGTCGCACACGGCAATCTCCCTGTCCATCACCGCACCTAAACAAAGACCCAAAAAAAAACACCTGGAACACCGAACCCATTTACCCCGAATCTGTGGTTGTGGAACCAAACGTGGAAGCTGAAAAGCTCCGAGCTGGAATAGCAGGACGTTTAGGTGTTGGGTGGGAACACTCGGCTCCAGGGACCTTGGAGTTCCAGGGGTATTAAAAGCGCTTAGCTGAGCGGGTGAGGTACTTAACTACTGATCCAATTGACTATTGATTGCAGGTTTGAGCGCCACCACTGCCAGCTAATGGACCCCTGAGCAAGGCCCTTAGATCTGGCAACATCACTGTGTGCCAAAGATCGCAAATAATTTGGGTCTTTCACCATATACCGTACATAATATTGTGAAAAGATTCTGCATTAATGTATCCAAAGCAACTTACAGTACTGTGACAGTATACTGTCTAAGTAATTGAGTATTAAGGGCCTTGCTAAAGGGCCCAACAGTGACAACATGGGGGTGGTGGGGCGTGAACCAGCGATACAAGTCCGGTAACTTAACAGCTAGGCTACAACTGCACTTTTAAATCTCAGATAAGGATTGGAAAGAACTAGTAATAAAAAGGTTGCTTGTTTAATCCCCACCACTGCCAGGTTGTCACTGTTGGGCCCTTGAGCAAGGCCCTTAACCCTTAATTACTTAGAGAGTATACTGCCACAGTACTGTAAGTTGCTTTGGATACAATCGTCCGATTAACGCTGAAAATGTACAAAAAATGTAAATAAAAGCAACACTGTTTGAGCTCGGGAGCACTTCAGAAAACCGTTGTTACTTAACGCAGTACACCGTTGCATCTCAAAATTCAACCTGGAACTCTCTCACACAAAGAGAAAGACGTACATCAATTCTGTACAGAAACGATGCCGAACTCAACTCAGGTGGTCCAAAAGACAGTGGACAAATGTGCTCTGGTCATACCAGGTCCAGTTTGTTTTTGGAACCCTGAGTTCTACGTGCTAACGGTAAAATGGACCATCCAGACCAGTTCAAATTCCGCTGGTAAAACTCTCGTAAGAGTTAGTGTCCTCGGTTCCCGAAGCATTAATAGGAACGCTGATGGAACACACACCCCCGTCCCAACTTTTTTGAGCCATCAAATTCAGTTAAAACAGATTCAACAGCCAATCAGATTCTCCAGTTTATTACATTTCACGAAATGTCCCAACTTTTCTGGGGAACGTTTCTCTTTAAACAGCCCAACCACCACAAGGTCCACCCGCAGCCCCCTGACCTTTCACCTTTCCCTCAACTTATCAGATCATCTGCTACTATTTCAGCACCATCAGCGCTTAATTCAGCGTTCAGAGGCTTTCATTTTGTACAGTCTGCCTCCGCCGGGTGGACTCGGGTCTCCGGCAGCTTTGATCCTTTCGTCCCACGACCACCATGTCACAATCCGGTCAATTACCAGCTAACGAGCTTATCGGTGCTCGCCTCGAACTCTTCGGGGCACTTAACCTCCCAAAAAATTGGGCTGGAAACGAGAGAAGGAAGAACTTCAAACCAGGGGTCGCTCCTCCGACCTATCAGGTTTCAGCTCGCTTTGCTTTATCAGTACTAATAGAATTATACAAGAAAGGCCTGTTCAGGCATGAAACTAACACTATGTGGAGAATAGTAGTGGTTCAAAATAATTATGCCACTAATATAAGCTAATTAGCTTTATGGCCAAAAGTATTTGGACACATGACTGTGTCTGATGATAAATGAGATGAAAACAGAGCGACATCTGTGTGATCTTCCGAGAAGAAATCTCACTTTGAGGACCTTAAAGTATGTATGTGTGTGGGAATTTGTGCCCCATTCAGATAACAGACGACAGCATTCGTACGGCTGGGCGCTGATCTCAGTTGGTGTTCCGATTCATTCCAGAGCTGTCGAGTGTGGCTGAGGTCGCTCATCAACATTTTCTTCACGTATTTATAGAGCACAGTCAGAACCAGGACTGTTCCTGCAAAGTCATCGTGGCTGGGGCGTCCCAATACTTTTGACCGCTGAGTATAACGACGCCTCGACTGAAATTTTCGGGAGGGAAAAAGACATCCGTGCCCGCTTGACCCCCGCCGTCACCTGGTTGCTTGGCAACAGCGCAGAGCCGAGGGTGCCCGCTCCCCCCCCCCCCCCCCGCGGCGCGCCAGTCTGGGTCGCAATCACGGTCTCTCGCCGGGGTCACGCCGTCGTCATGATTATCCGAGACGAGGAGAAAGATGCTGATGAGAGAGCGACAGAGAGAGAGAGGAACAGAAGATCAGATGTGAGGGATCAGAAGTGACCGGCGGGGTGTAAAAAAACCTCGTTCCTCGTCTGATGGAGGAAAACGAGGACGAGGAGGAAAAAAGAAATTCAATCCGTCTCGGAAACGGAATCCGTCCGACAGCTGCTGCTCACCCGCGGTTATCTAAAGATCTAATCACAACATCCGCCGTGTGGACGTCCGTCAGGCTCGTGAGCGTCACGTTCCAAAACCAGGAGCTTAAAAATGCAACATGAAGCTTCTTTTGCATCTGTAACAGTCTCCGCTCTTCTGTTAAGACTTTCCTTTGCAAATAATTTAGGTGTTTCACCATCTACCGTACATAATGTTGTAAAAAGATTCAGGAAACCCAGAGAGATCTCAGATAAAGATTGGAAAGCAGTTCAGGTACTGAACAAGTAATTAAGAAGCTTGCAGGTTTAAGCTCATCACTGCCAGGCTGCTGCTGTTGGGCCCCTGAGCAAGGCCCCTTAACCCTTAATTTCTTGCCTCAAACTGTCACAGTACTGTAAGTCGCTTTGGGTAAAATCGTAAATGGAAAACACGTGAGAGCCCTTGGCATGGCATGGCTTGAGAAACCGTCGTGCTACTGTTATAAATATAGCTACGTGGGTTCCAGCGCGTTTCAGAAAACCGTTGTTACTTAACACAGTTCTTTTGCATCTATAACAGCTATAACAGTCTCCGCTCTTCTGCTAAGGCTGTCCACATTATGTGGCCCATCTCACTATATAATAAATATAGACATGTGGGCTCGGGAGCACTTCAGAAAACCGTTGTTACTTAACACAGTTCTTTTGCATCTATAACAGCTATAACAGTCTCCGCTCTTCTGCTAAGGCTGTCCACATTATGTGGCCCATCTCACTATATAATAAATATAGACACTTGGGCTCGGGAGCACTTCAGAAAATCGTTGTTACTTAACACAGTCCGCCGCTGCATCATAAAATTCTTAAGAGAAAGATGTAAAGTCTTTTTTGCATCTATAACAGCTATAACAGTCTGTTGGGGCGTCTCGAGGTGACGGCCTGCCTCATTATATAATAAATACAAACACGTGGGCTCGGAAGCACTTCAGAAAACCGTTGTTGCTTAACACAGTCCGCCGCTGCATTAAGAAATTCCACCTGGAACTCTCTCACACATTAATAGGAACTAATGGAACTCAGGGGGAAACACGCTTCTGTCCCAACCTTCCAAAACCACAAGCATAAAAATGAATGTGAAGCTTCTTTTGCATTCTTAACGGCTATAACAGTCTCCACTCTTCTGCTAAGGCTTTCCACATCATGTTGCCGTGTCTTGGTGGGACGGCCTGCCTCACGGTTCATGTTTCGGTCCATCCCATAAGAAGGGGTCGGAAGAGGAGGAAGCACATGTCAGACAAATATACCCTCCTCGTACGCCATTGGGGTCTCCGGGAGCGGAAGAGTGATCGCGTACAACTAAACTGGCCGCTGTTTGTCCTCCTGTACTTTTCTCGCGCTGGTTTTCTCATCTTCACGCTCCTCCCTGTGTTTTTTACTTTCTTTGCCTCCTGGTCAAGGACGGCGTGTTGATTTATACGTGAGAGAGGCTGTTTGACCTCAGATGACCCCCGACTGACAATCCCACTGACCTTCACACGTATCGGTATGTGTCCTGCATAAATTGTCCTCTGGTCCAGGAGCTCTGACTGAGAAAACGGCAACAACAACAGAGGAAAAAAGCAAAACTCTACCACCTGCTTTATCATTTTATTCTTTTATTTATTCACTTTTCTAATGTTTTTTTTAAAAGGTCTGATGTTCATATTGGGGTCTGATGTCCTTCTTCATGGGGTCTGATGTCCTTCTTTTTGGGGTCTGATGTCCTCCTTTTTGGGGTCTGATGTTCTCCTTTTTAAGCTCTGATGTCCTTCTTTTGGGGTCTAATGTTCTCCTTTTTAGGGTCTGGTCGCACATGCGACCTAATTTCTCAATGGTGCGACTAAAAAAAATCTCAGGTCGCACCGGTGCGACCAGGCGTCCGAGGGAAAAAAAAAACAACAGACACACATTAGGCCAATATCATGGTCTAAACCAATCAGAGATAGTGAAGGGCGGGACAATATTGTAGCGGTGATATGTGAGCGACATTCAGCTCAGCCAATCAGAATGCAGCACCAGGTGCGTTCGGACGTTCTGCCGTAAGTTTAGTTTTGTATATGAGACTCGCCGGATGTCCCCAGAATGGAAGTTCGGGTTCTGGAGCTCGGCGGTGTAAAGTGTTGTAACGCTCACTTAAGTCCTGACTAAACAGTTAAAGTGACTCTACCCTGTCATGTGCCTTTATTCCCACACCTCCACCACCGCACAGCAAAAGACCCGCAGCATCCCCACCGGACAGCGGCTAGGTGAGCCGACCCTCTACAGTAGCAAGGGGCTAATGCTAGCGGTAAAGTGCGGCGATAGTGAAAGTAAAAACACGACAATATTTTCGTTAAGTAAAATATAAAAATAACTAAAAGAGCAAAATATATTACAATACATGTAGTCAAAATACGCAGTGAGTGCACCGCAAGTGATTTTGGGAATCTGTGTAAAAGATTCAGTAAAGCCGATAATATAATGCACTGCATTTAAGATTACACTCTAACACACACACAAACATATACATATAATTTTAAATATACACACACATATATAAATAGATATACACACATACATACACATTTACTCTATTATTTTTATAAGTGTGCTATAATTAGTCTGTAATACTATAATTAACTGTAAAGAAGACAGTGGCCGGCAATAGTATATTTGTGACTGGTTCTAATACATTTCGAATTGAAAGGCTGAAAAAGCACAATGCATCTATAAAACACATTACATGCCTCGATAAATGCACTGCCCAAGTGTCCCCCTCTCCCCACTGCCCTTCATTGTCAGGCAGCAGCAAACAGATCATCAGACGAGGCCATGTTGACCAGATTGTTAGTTATTTCCAAGTCAATATTGCCTGTATGGACAGTGATTAAAAAAAAAAATTAAAAAAAAAGTGAACCTGTAAAACTGCGGTGTTAAATGCGATGCGGTCGAAAATTTGGGTGCACCTAACTTTTGTGCTGGTGCACCTAAGAAAAAAAGTTAGGTGCACCAGTGCAACCAGTGCAAAACGTTAGTCTAGAGCCCTGTCTGATGTCCTTCTTTTGGGGTCTGCTGTTCTCCTTTTTGGGGTCTGATGTCCTTCTTTTTGGGGTCTGATGTCCTCCTTTTTAAGGTCTGATGTTCTCCTTTTGGAGTCTGATGTCCTCCTTTTGGGGATTGATGTCCTTTTTTGGGGTCTGATGTTTGTCTATTTGGGGTCTGATGTCCTTCTTTGATGTTCTCCTTTTTGGAGTCTGATGTCCTCCTTTTGGGGTCGGATGTTCTCCTTTTTAGGGTCTGATATTCTTTTGGGGTCTGATGTTCTCCTTTTGGCGATTGACGTCCTTTTTTGGGGTCTGATATCCTTCTTCATGGGGACTGATGTCCTCCTCTTTGGGGTCTGATGTCCTTCTTCATGGGGACTGATGTCCTTCTTTTTGGGGTCTGATCTCCGAACCCTAATATTTTTGGATTTTTTGACCCCCTGTCCTATCAGCGTTCTGGAATGACCCCGGCTGCATGCTAACTGTAGCGGCGCATCAGCAGCGGATCGTGTTTCGCTGCATAATGCATCATGGGAACTGCGGAGTCCAGCAGAGAACGTATTTCACTGGCCGGCGCTCCACATTCCTTTGTGATTGGGGGTTTTGTAAATAAATACCCACATTACTGCGCTCCAAAAAGTAACGATGAGAAGCAAGATGTAGGGGGGTTCGCCTCGGGAACGACACGAGAGGATCAAGAGGATTCTGATGTCCTCCTTTTTGGGGTTTGATGTTCTCCTTTTTGGGGTTTGATGTTCTCCTTTTTGGGGTTTGATGTTCTCCTTTTTGGGGTTTGATGTTCTCCTTTTGGGGGTCTGATGTCCTTTGTTTAGGGTCTCATGTTCTTTTTTGGGGGGGTCTGATGTTCTCATTTTTGGGGTCTGATTTCCTTTTTGGGGTCTGATGTCCTTCATGTAGGGTCTGATGTTTTCCTTTTTGGGGTCTGATGTTCTCCTTTTTGGGGTCTGATGTTCTCCTTTTTAAGGTCTGACGTTCTCCTTTTTGGGGTCTGATATTCTCCTTTTTAGGGTCTGATATCCTTTTGGGGTCTGATGTTCTCCTTTTTGGGGTCTGATATCCTTTTGGGGTCTGATGTTCTCCTTTTTGGGGTCTGATATTCTCCTTTTTAAGGTCTGATGTTCCCCTTTTTAGGGTCTGATATCCTTTTGGGGTCTGTTGTCCTTCTTTGATGTTCTCCTTTTTGGGGTCTGATGTCCTCCTTTTGGGGATTGATGTCCTTTTTGGGGTCTGATGTCCTCCTCTTTGGGGAGTGACCACAGAGTGGGACGGGGGCCAGGAGAACCGTGTGGAGGGAACGTAGGAGGAGAAATAAGAGCCGGAGAGGAAAACATGCTATTGAGATGTAAAGCGGCGGAAAAGAAGAACGAGAAGGTTGATGGAGCTTGTGGTCGATGTTCCAAGCGTTGGAAAAGCCCTCATTATTCATCTAAATTACACGCGCTTCGCCGCCGGGCCTCCGCGGCTACGTCTCACACCGAACACCGCCTCGCCCTGCCGCCGGGAGATCTGAGGGCATCTCGCGGTTCCTCCGGCTCTCAGGAGAGAAACGGACAAGATGATGGATGAACGTGTGAGCACCTCGACTAATTACTGAGTTCAGGTGCTAACACGTGTAATAAATCAGGGTTGGCTGTGGATGAGTGGACCTGATGTGATGATCCCACAGTTCCTCAGAAGGTTCTGAAGCATGTTTGTTCCTCAGAAGGTTAAGGACTCCTGGAAGGGTGGTAGTCCTTCTATTCTAAACATCCATCTAAACATTCTTGTGTCCTTTAGTTCCTTGAAAGGTTCCAGAATGTTTAAGTTCCTCACAAGCTTCTAGTTCTTCTTAGAACCCTTGGTATGAGTTCTTCAGAAGGTTCATTTCAGGGAACTGTTGTTGCTCTAATGGTTCTGAAACACTTTGAGGACAGGAGACTTTCCGAAAATGCCCACTTCAGGTCTCTGAGAAGGTTCTGGAAGACATTACGTCCTCACAAGATCCTCAGACGCTCCAAATACCTTTTTCTTGATGTTTCTCCGGAGGCTTTGGGGTATCACCTAAGGCTGGTTCCTTAAAGTTCCTCAGAAGGTTAAGGACTTCTGAAAGGTTGGTGGTCGTTCCTTTCTTCACGTCGATCTAAACATTCTTGTGTTCTTTAGTTCCATCAAAGGTTCCAGAATGTTTTAGTTCCTCACAATCTTCTAGTTCTGCTCAGAACCCTTCAGAAGGTTCATCTCATTGTTCTAATGGTTCCATATAAAACTTAATGGAGGTACTTTGAGGACAGGAGACCTCCTGAAAATGCCCTCTTTAGGTTTCTGAGAGGGTTCTGGAAGACATTACGTCCTCACCAGGTCCTCAAATGCTACTAATAGCTTTTTCTAGATGTTTCCCAGGTGGCTTTGTGGTATTACTTTGGGATGGTTCATTCAAGTTCCTCAGAAGGTTAAGGACTTCTGGAAGGCTGTTGGTTGTTCCTTTCTCCACGACCGTCTAAACATTCTTGTGTTCTTTAGTTCCATCAAAGGTTCCAAAATGTTTTAGTTCCTCACAATCTTCTAGTTCTTCTTAGAACCCTTCAGAAGGACAAGTTCTTCAGAAGGTTCATCTCAGGGCACTTCAGTTGCTCTTCCTGTATATTAAACTTAATGGAGGTACTTTGAGGACAGGAGACTTCCTGAAAACACCCATTTTAGGTTTCTGAGAGGGTTCTGGAAGACATTATGTCCTCACAAGGTCCTCAAACGCTCCTAATAGCTTTTTCTAGATGTTTCTCAGAAAGCTTCAAGAGAACTCGTTCCACAGATGGGCGTCGCCTCCCGGTCCAGGCCTCATTACAGAGAGAAACTTCTCTCGGTTCTCAGTGCCACGAAACCCGGAGCCACGCCCTCCCAAAACGACGATCTGTCATCATTCTCCTCATGGCCAGAGAGGGGTCAGCGTGTAAAACGGATTAGACGGTATAACCCGTGACCGGACCGGGCCGGATCGGGTTCGCTCTGAGGAGACCATCGCTTCATTTGTTCTCCTCGCGGGGACGTACGGCGGGTTCTTTGAAAGTGATACGCGGTGAGCGGGGGGGGGGGCGTGACGGAGCGGGTGTTCGACAATTCAGGAGCTCGGGAGTCGCCCGCCGTCGTCGTCCCGCCCAGGTGTGAAACGTTCGGCGCTTCAATTGGATTATTTAAACCTAATGAGCCTCCGGGTGCAGATTTATCCGGACGCCCCGCTCTTGACCCACTTCTTTTCGCAGCTGTGGACGAAATGGTTTCCAGATTCTCCTCGTTCTGACGGAACGCGGCGGCGTGACGGATGAAGCTTTAATGTTTGTGGGACTCTGTGGCACAATCACTCACCCGTATTGTTTTTGTCAGGCGCCCCCGTGTGCAGAACTTCACCGGCGTTCTTCTACCTCTCAATCTCCTCTCCTTTCTCCTTTTCCTTTTTTGGGAGGGGGTGATGTGAGGACCTAGATGTTGAGCCTCGGTTTTTCTTGTCGTGAAGGGATTTGCAATACAGATGATGCTTGACGCTCTTACAGAGGTGAGAGGTTTAAATATTAGAACAGACGCCCAATAAAATCATTCTAGAATTTGAGAATTTTAGACTGAACCGAAATACACCCAGTGATCCAAAAACTGCTGCCAAATTTTGTTTTGGAAGGTACAAATTGACTCCATAAAGTGTCAAAGAACGACAAAGGCTGTGATTCTAAGTCTCTAGGACTCCACCGAAACATAGTGAGAGCCTGTATGCCTAAAAGACTCGTCAATAGCTCTAGTTAGTGTCAAAATGTCTCCATCACAAACATCTACCTTTCTGAGGTGAAGCACCCAAAAGAGGCAGTGGTGAGAGTGATCAGTCACATGTCAGAGGGGAGGTGTGGTGATCCAGCTAACTGTGAGATGGTGGGTCGTGCAAGTGGCAGCGGATTCAGAATCGGGAAGTGGAAATGACTAAATTGGAAGATAAAGTGGTAAAAAGATCCAGTTTTGAAGAAACCATCCCGGGGGTTTTCAGCAGGGTTAAAGGTCGGAGCTGTGTGTAGTTTCTTTTTATTGAGCTCACTTTGTGTACATGGGAGCAGTCGTACTGGAGGAGAGGGAAACGGCCTTCCCTAAACTGTTGCCACATATTTGGAGGCGTTTTATATACAGTAGAATATAACAGAAAAGAACAAAATACAACAGAAAAGAAAGGAACAGAACAGAATAGAATAAAAGAAACAGAACAGAACAGAATATAATAGAACTGAACAGAATATAATAGAACAGAACAGAACAGAATAAAACAGAACAGAAAGAACAAAATAGAACAGAATAGAGTAGAAAAGAATAGAATAAAACAGAATAGAACAGAATAGAATACAACAGAACAGAATAGAACAGGACAGAAAAGAACAGAGCAGAAGAGAACAGAACAGAATAGAACAAAACAGAACAGAAGAAACAGAACAGAAGAAACAGAGCAGAAGAAACAGAGCAGAAAAGAACAGAACAGAACAGGGTAGAATAGAACAGAACAGAAGAAACAGAACAGAAAAGAACAGAACAGAACAGAACAGAGTAGAACATAATAGAACAGAACAGAACAGAAAAGAACAGAACAGAACAGAACAGAACAGAACAGAATAGAACAGAACAGAACAGAACAGAAAGAACAGAATAGAATAGAACAAAACAGAACAGAACAAAACAGAACAGAAAAGAAAAGAACAGAAAGAACAAAACAGAAGCTCCTTTATCCGTGTATAACAGCTTGTTTTTAAAAGTCGGGGTCAGAGCTCAGGGTCAGTTGTTGTCTGGCGCCCCTGGAGCAGACAGGGTTAAGGGCCTCGCTCAAGGGCCCAACAGTGGCTGCATGGCAGAGCTGAGATTCTACTTACTAGGCTCCCACTTGATTTTTTTAAGTAATTAGGAGCAGCGTCCCAATACTTTTGTTTATAAAGTGTATCTAGACTAATCCACTACATTGTATGTTATACTGTATATGTTATATATAAATGTATTTTTTTTTAAAGCATCAGCCGCAGAGAAGCTGAAATATTGAATGTAAAAGCTGACGGTGATCCGGCTCCCTCGTTTTGTTTGGTGTTTTTTTGGACGTCCTTTCATCGAGCACCTTTTTTTCTCTCCCTACACAATACCCCCAGAGACGAGCACCTCTGCGCCCCTCCGCGCCCCTCCGCGCCCCTCTGGCTCTCTCTTTTATCCTCTCGGGGTGTGTGAGAGGTGTCGCTCCTCCAGCAGGATAATGACGCCGTCCTTCAGAGAGACAAAAGCTGTTGGAGTGAGCTCATTTCCCAGCGCCCGGCCCCGCCACCCCGAGCGCGGGTGCTAAAACGCTCCAGAGTAGCTCTGCCTGGTGCTCAGAGACTGAAGCGAACACCAGGGTTCGAATCCCTTTAGAGCGGAAAATACACCTACTGGCATGATTCTCATGATCCTGCAATGGGGCTTGAACTGGCAGACTACTCTTGAACTGATTACTAGTCCAGTACTTAAACCGCTGAGCTACTACTGCCCTATCATGACCAAAAGTATTGGGACACCCGTTTCAATTTTGAATTCATGTCTTTCAGCCACGTCAAGTGAAATGACCTGCTTCTGACTTTGCAGCAACAGTTTAGGGAAGGTCCTGACCTGCTCCAGCATGACTGTGACCCTGTGTACAAAACTTTATAAAGACGTGAAGAAAAGCTTGGCTGAATGGGCAGGACAGAACAGAATAGAACAGAACAGAACAGAACAAAACAGAATAAAATAGAACAGAATAGAACAGAAAAGAACGGAACAAAACAGACTAGAATAGAACAGAATAGAACAGAACAGAACATAATAGAACAGAACAGAACAGAAAAGAACAGAATAGAACAGAACAGAACAGAATTGAATAGAACAGAACAGAACAGAACAGAAAAGAACAGAACAGAATTGAATAGAACAGAACATAATAGAACAGAACAGAACATAATAGAACAGAATAGAACAGAATAGAACAGTATAGAACAGAACAGAACATAATAGAACAGAACAGAAAAGAACAGAAAAGAACAGAATAGAACAGAACAGAAAAGAACAGAATTGAATAGAACAGAACAGAATAGAACAGAACAGAATAGAAAAGAACAGAATAGAACAAAAATAAACATAACAAAAAAGAACAGAACAGAACAGAAGAGAACATAATAGAATAGAATAGAATAGTTTAGGGAAGGCCCTTTCCTGTTCCAGCATGCCTGTGACCCTGTGCACAAAACAGACTTCATAAAGACGTGAAGAACAAAAAAGAATAGAACAGAACAGAAGAGAATAAAACAGATCAGAACAAAACAGAACAGAATAGAATAGTTTAGGGAAGGTCCTGACCTGTTCCAGCATGCCTGTGACCCTGTGCACTGGGCTGAATGGGCACAAATTCCCACAGACACACTTCAAAGTCTTGTGAGAAGCCTTCATAGGAGGAAAAGATCACACAGACATCCCTCTGTGAGAGATTTAATATCGTTTGGGAAGTTGTATAGGACTAGTAATCGAAAGGTTGCTGGTTCAAGGCCCACCACTGCCAGGTTGAGAATGTTGGGCCCTTGAGCAAGGCCCTTAACCTTCAATTGCTTAGACAGTATACCGTCACATTACTGTGAGTCGCTCTGGAAAGAGCATCTGC